>NC_031770.1:109651274-109706139 GCF_001522545.3 Parus major
GGACAGTCTTAAATCACAAATAATAGTTATATAAGATACATAAGATATATAGATATATAGGTATATAATATATATATTAGAGATATATAAGTTTAGGTAAACACTGTAACAGTCAAATGTCAAACCAGTTCCTCTCTGGCATGAGCAGGGTTGGGTGTGGAGCATCCCAGTAGCTGTGCCTAGGTGGCTTTGGCTGGGGCACACAGATTTTTACTGGCATGGAGAGGTGCACTTACTGTGGGATGCTGTGGGATTGTGGCTTCAGAGCTGGGAAATTGTTAACATATCGCTAGTTGGAGGATTTTGGGGTGGGATGGGGCTTGGAACAACCTGGTCTAGTGGAAAGTGTCCCTGCCCATGGCAGGGGGGTTGGAACAAGATGAGCTTTAAGGTCCTTTCCAACCCAAAACATTTTAGGATTCTAGGATGGCTTGCTGCGGATTAGGATGAGGAGTGTAATGCTGCTCTGGCAGCAGCTGTTGAAAAAGAGCAAAGTTATGGAAAGGTCATGAAAAAGGATGAGTCCAGCTGGTCTGAGGTCTGTTTTTGCCCTCTGCCAGAGCAGGGAGGGGACAGGCAGCTATCAGTTCTGAATTCTCGCAGCAGATTGTGCTCCAGCATTGGGGTGCTGTGCTGATACGTGCTGCAAACAATTCTTAGAAACTCATTCAGGGCTCATCAGGCTAAACCACACAGTTGCACATTTCCTGCCACCGGGGAAGGTGTGGGTTAACAGCCCTGCACCCTGCAGGATTTTCTGTTTCCTGGGCATTAATTGCTTTTATTTGTTTACGCCGAAGCTGCAGCCGAAGCCTGTGGCTGAGCAGAGGGCTGTGTCCCTGTGGATGCAGGGAGGGATGGCAGGGAGGGGTGGCCGTGCCAGCTAGGCTGGGGACAAGGGAGGTGCCACCACCGTGTCACGTGTGAGAGCTTGCAGCTACTTGCAGGTCTTGAATCAGGCGCCAGCTTAATTTTTTATCTGCCAGTTTACGGGGTAACCCTTGCTCATGGGGTCAGACCAGTGGCCCTTTAATTGCATAAACCATTAATGATTAGTAAGTTCTAGAAGAATAAATACCCAGGGAGGCTGCTGGAGGCTGCAGCTGTATAGTTGCCATGCTTTATAAGCTCCACAGAATCATAGAATGGTTTGGGTTGGAAGGGACATTAAAGATGATCCAGTTCCAACTCCCTGCCATGGAGTTGCTCCATGTCCCGTCTTGGTTGCTCCAAGTCCCATCCAACCTGGCCTTGGACACTTCCAGGTAGTAAGGGGAAGCTTGCTTCCACTTCCTTCCCACCCTCCAAGCCCCACCAAATCCTTGGGATTGAGTGGGACTCCAAGCAAGTGAATGCAGCACAGCTTGCATCCCTTTTGTGGAGGAAATCTCCCATCTGGCCCTTCCTTGGAGCTTTGTAGCCTCCAGGAAGGGCATCACTTCTGTCACTGCAGACCTAGAACCTGGCTGGGAGAGGCCATGGGGTTAAATGGGACAAGGTCCTGGATGGGGACAAAGACTTCTAGTGCAGGGGAGAGGAAAGCTCACAGCTCCACGGGGTTGGCACAGAGCTGCAGTCCCTCCCTGGCAGCACCTCCTCTCTGCCCGCAGCAGCCGCAGGGCTCTGCATGATTTATATACATTTTTTTCGAGTGACCAAAGCTCTAAAATCCACAGCCTTAAAAAAAGTTATGTTTTTGTACAAGAGGCTTTTGTGGATGAGAGCAAAGCTGAGCAGCCTCAGCCCCGAGGTTCTTTTGGGGATGATTTGAACCAACAAATAGCACACGGACAGTTTGGTTTGGTTGTTCTGCCCGCAGGCAGATGGTTCTGGGGTTGTCCCATCAGCAGATGGATCTGAGCAGGGAGGGATTGGCTGGCTTGTCAAGGAGTTCCCAATTCTAGATCTGCACTGAAGGAGGATTAGTGCTGAAGGAAATTTAGGAGGTGAAAGTGGGATGCCACTGTAACAGATTCAGGCTCCTTTTTTAGTCAGTACAGGGGGAAGACCCTCAGGCACTTTGCTGGCACAATTCCAGCTTCTGGAAAAAGTCCCAGTCCATCAGTGATCCCTGCAGGGCTGAATACAGCAGGCAGGGACTGGTGGGGGTGTCAGGACCAAAACCATGCTCAGAAGTGTGCTGACACTTCGGCAACCTGATGGTTACAGTTTGGGACTGTGGCCTGGTGTGGTTTGATTCCTGGTGTACTCATCCAGGGATTTCACACCCACCTGAAATCCAGCCCCAAAGCATCGGGTGCTGTGTTGGTTGTGTGTGGGAAAAGAAAGTGACGAGGGGATCAGGAAAGCACAAACAGCAAAGGATTAGTGAAACCAGGAAGAAGAGCTCCAGAATATTATGTACTAAGCAAATTTCGATACAGGGGGAGTGGATTTGCCAGAGGAGGGCATTCTCAGTCAGGGTCTGTGAGCAGAATTAGTGAATATTAACTAGTGCTGATACTAGTGTTAGCAGCAGCATCACCAAGCTCCAACCTGGGTTAGGCATGAGGAAACTGCAGCTGTGCTATCACAGCAAACCAGAACTGTGCCATTCCCTGACATGGTTTGGGAGATAGCACAGTCCAGGAGTTGTTCCTGGCTGACAGTTTGTGTGTGGCCACCCATTTAAGGGGTGCAGCAGCTCAAGAATGGCCAAGCCAGCCCAGCTGATCTCTGAGAACGTGATGTTGTGAAAATCAACTCCTCCTTGCACTTGCACATCATGCTCGGACTCTCACAATAAAGCTACCAGCCTCATCCAACCTTTGGTTTCCTAACTTTGGGGTTCCATTCCCCTGCTTTGCTCCCCCAAGCACCACAGGGCCTCGGGGGTCCCCCCTAATTGGGATGCTTTGCTGCAGGGACGTGGCCTTTGCCAGCAGCTTTGTTTTGCTCTGTGCCTTGCGAGCACAGCGTTCCCTGCGCTGGCTCCACTGCTCTCATCCCCTGGCCCCATCCCAAAGCTCGGGCAACGCTGAGCCCATGTCAAGAGGCACTTGCTGCTCAGCACGGCTGAGCTGGCTGCTGGCCCAGCTCGCTCCCAGGCCAGGAATTGCAGCAGAGCTGACACTGCTGTGGCTTCCGTGGGGGATCCTGCCACCTCCCACTGGCTTTCATGGCTCGTCTCCCAGCATCACGGGACGTTCGTTTCCTGAGGGATACAAGCTTGGACAAACCCTGCTTGGGCTGCACGCTGTGTGTGTGTGTGTGTATATAGAGAAGGGGAGAATTTGTGCCATTTTCTTTTATTTTAAATTTTCCACTAGGTTATTTTGACATTTTTTCTTAACAGATCAGGTTGTTTTAAGTTGTGCCCTTCAGTAAATCACATGGAATCACCTTTTACCTTCCAGAGCATCACAACCTGCAGGTCCCTGTTGGAGGAGTAACGGGAACTGGGCTGATGTAAATCTAACAGGGTACCTAAGTGCCTTGAGGGAAATAAAATCTGTGCAATGCACTGTTAAGTATTCCCAGCACTGCTCAGTACATTAGGAGCACAGTATCTCATTTCCATCAGGCAGATGAGGACTGATATCCCCATTTCATAGATGGGGAAGTGTAAGCCCAGTTTACAGAAGCCCCAGGCACCTGGCCCTTCTCTGGTTGTGGGGATTTCCACTTCTTTGGTGCTGGAGTGTAGATAAGTCCTTCACACCCTGCTGCCTACCTGGCAGGGTTGTCCCTGGCACAAACCATCAAATCATGGAATCACAGAGTGGTTTGGGTTGGGAGCAAAATTAAAGCTCACCCAGTTCAACTCCCCTGCTATGGGCAGGGACAGCTTCCCCTTGGTTGCTCCAAGCCCCATCCAGCCTGGCCTTGGACACTTCCAGGGATCCAGGGGCAGCCACAGCTTCTCTGGGCACCCTCTGCCATCCTGTGTAATCCTGTGTAAATCCCAGTAACTCCCTGAAGAAAGGATCTGAGCTCTGGGTGTTCCTGCTGCAGTCTGGAGGAATTTTGGCACCTAAATCTGTGGCAGGAGAAGGAAGCAGGTCATACCAAGACTGCACAGGAAGTGCTGCTTAAGCCAGTCCATAGTCTCTTATTTTCTCAGCTCTGGAGGGGCCTTTACAAAACACAGGGCAGAATGGGATGGAGGAGCTGGCACTGTGCTCCCAGGATGGTCTTTCAAAGTTTTCTCCAGCCCTACAGAATGGTTTAATTACAGGACGAGATGTTTGTGCTCGGGGAGGACCAGCCTTGAGACAGCAGGGTTTGGGATGGGGCCTATGCAGTGCATCTGAGCTGGGTGCAGCCCTGGTGCAGCCTCTCCCAGAGCTGAACTGCTCCCTGCCATCCTGGTGCAGTAGGAGCTGTGACACCAAAGTTAACCCCATGTAGGAAGGGGTCACAATAAAACCACAAGCTTCAAAATTACCTGGAGTCCCCCTAGGGACTTTTGCTCAAGTGCTAGAGGAGAGCAATTCAGGCATTAATCACCTGCATCTCTCCAAACCAGTTTGTTGGCCACTGCTGTTATTTTCATGCTGTTCACAATCACATCTTTTTTTTCCCCTCCTTGTTTTAAATGCCATGCATTTATTAAGGACTTCCCCAAAGCTGAGTACCCCCGGTTCTCCCTGCTTTGTTTACCAAGATTTACTGCCTTTTTGGAAGCCTGTGTAAACCTCTGATGCCTGAATACCAGTCTGCGAGCAAATCTATCACACTGGTCCAGCCTCAATCCCAGACAGTGAACTCGGGGGCCAGACCGGTGGGAAAATCGACCGTACTCTGTAGGAAATTTTCTCATTCAAACCCTTCCATCAGACTGTGACCAAAAAGCAAAAGAGCTGGGAAAACGCTCGGGTTTCCAATTACCCTCTTCAAAAGGGAGAGAAAAAATTGGAACAGGATCGTTCTCCTCCTGTGCCCGGAGTTTTTATTGTGGATGTAATGATCCAGCCTGGCCATCATCCACGCCCTCCTTCTCGCCTTGCAGCTCCCTCGCTGAACAAACGATACTTGGTTGCTGTTAATTGGGAGCAGCCAAAAGAACTGAATTCCCCGGAGATGGGGGTGAGGACGGAATCTCAACGAGACACCCCGCCAATGAATGTGGCTTTCAGCTGCTCCTACACCCCCGTGAAGGGAAAAGAATAGGGGCTCTGTGAAAGTGAAACAGCCAGTGCTGACCTTGGGTTTCTGGGTTGGTGGTGTTTTTTTGTTGTTGTTGTTGGTTTTTTTTCTCTTTCTCTCTCTTTTCTAACATTAATTGCCCGTCACTTTGTTTGATCACATGATCGCTGGAAACTGCCAACTTGTTCTCACTCGCTCATATCACAAGGTTTGAAATAAGCAGGCTATCAGGTTCCTGATTCAGCGCTATTCAGCCCCGTATCAGATGTGTTTCTTGTGATTTCGGACTATTATTTTGAAAATCTCTGCCCCTCACAGCCTGTTTAAAACTGGCATTTTCCAGCTCTGAAAGCCTGCCTGGAATAATCTGTGCTGTCAGGGAGATGTGCAGTGCCCAGGCTCTCTGGGGCGATGCTCGCTGCATGCACTGAGCTCTGGGGATGAGAGACCGTGGCAAAGTCCTGGCATGAGCACGAGCGGTGCAAGCCGGAGCCAGGCTGTGCCTGGGACAGAAGCTGCCTGTCTCCCCCACATCCTTGTCAGCATGCAAAGCAGGCAGGCCATGGACTGCACTCCCATGCATTCCTATTCCCAGGCTCAATTGCCACCCTCCCATGTGTTGATTTTGCTCTTCATGTGCAGTTTTCAGCAGGTTTGTCTGCAGGAGATGAGCACTGACTCTGCTCTCTCAGAGCTGGTCTCTTGGGAAGGTTGGTGCCCCCTCAGAGCTGGTTTGCAGTTCCCGTTGTGCTGGGGTTCACTCTGGCATTACTCTGTGTTCTCTAAGATGTAAGGAACTTCAGCATGTCCTTTCTTCTTCTGCCCCACCATCATGATCATTGAATCATAGAATCTCAGAATGGTCTGGGTTGGAAAAGGTAATTTTGTTCCAACTCTGCCATGGACAGGAAGTTCTTCCCTGTGAGGGTGCTGAGGCTATGGCAGAGGTTGCCCAGAGAAGCTGCGGTTGCTCCATCCCTGGAAGTGCCCAAGGCTGGACGGGGCTTGGAGCAATCTGGGATAGTGGAAGGTGTCCCTGCCCATGGCAGGAGGTTGGAATGAGATGATCTTCAAACCACTCCCCAGTTCCATAATTTGTGAATGAACGCCATTAGCTACAAGAAGACAGACTAGACTGGCTGTACATTGGAACAGGGCAGGGCGAGTGTTCCCTCCTGTTCACATTGTGCCCTCCTAGGAGTGCCCCAAACTCAAAATTTGCCTGGCCTTCCTATTTTGGCATGTAACTCCACAGGCATACACAACCTGCTGAATGAACTGCATGTCCCATGATAGGTGAGGACCCTGCAGACCCTTAGGAGAGAAACAAAGTCTTTATGAGTGTGCACGACATTAACTCCCCAGCAAGTGTGCTCTCTTCAGCATTACACATCTTTGAAACTGAAAAAGCATTTCCAGGGACCATTTTGCCTTCTGTGGCTAAAGCAGCTCCATCAAACACAGCAGACAAAGTCCCCTGTCGCAATCAGGGGAAAAAAACAACTCCAGCCTTGAGAGATGCTAAGAGGGAGAAAGCTTAGGCAGCATAGGGCGGAAAGAATTTTCTAGAAAATGAAACCTAATTATGACAGCTCCTCTCTGCTAGAATACAGAAGCAACATGAAAATATTTTGTCTCTTATCAGATACTTTGGGTTTCTACAGGAAGTGAGACTTGCTACCTGGTTGAGAGTCTGATCTGACTTGCTCTTTGTGCTGTCTCACCCTTGGACTGCAAGGTCCCACCTCCCTGCTTTCAGAAACTCTCATGGTGTTTCACACTGTCCTGTCCTCTGAATCACAGCCTAGCAGGGGTCTCCAATCACAGAATCACAGACTGGTTTGGATTGAAAGGGATCTTAAAGCTCCTCTAGTTCTACCACGGGCAGGGACGCCTTCATCAGACCAGACGCCCACACAAACTATTGGTGTCTCACCTCTGGACACAGCTGGTATCTCATGTAACAGGAGAAAAATTGGCTGTTTTCCACACTCAGGCAAAATACTTACTTGTGTTTCCTTTTTTTTTTGCTACCTCCATCCCCTGCAGCTCCACTTGTTTTGTATATAAGCTTAGGAGACAGATTCTGCTCCTGCAAACCTGTGTGTGTTGGTTTCAGAGGAGTAACCACAGCCCTGCACAGTCTGGTGGGGCCCCATCAGCACCAATTTCAGTTTAACATGGGCATTTGTGATGAATTTTCCTCTATTTTGTATGACAGAAACACCAGCAGGGAAGAGCGGTATCTAGGTTATTGGGAAACAGGGGGTATTGGGAATTAATTTAATGCCAGGAATTGTTCTCCACACATTAGGATCCTGCTGTGGCCTGAATCTGAATCTTGCCAGCCAAAGCTTAGCAAGTCTGGAGGTTACCAAGGAGCAGAGAAGGCAGAGGAGTGCCCAGCACTGGATTTGGCTGCTCTGAGCATCCAGGGACGTCTCTGGCAGTCCCTCAGCTTTGGCTCCATGGATGCTCCCAAAGGTCTGATGCTGTACCCAAACTGCAGCCAGCTCTCATTTCTTCAGTCCCTCTCAATCCTAATGCTTCTTACTTGTGGAGGGATGAGGGCTGCAGGTTTGGGATTGTGGATTTCTCTACTCCTCCCTCTGCCATACTCACTACAGTAACTCATGGGCAAACTGTGTGACAGGGAAGCTTGAGTTTCTCTGCAAGCTCCGTGATTTGGTTGGGACCCTCTTAACTCATGTGCGGACAGGCTGGTTATCTCTTAGATGAGTAATTTACATCTCAGTTTTGTTCCTGAGCATTTTGTTCTGGGATAAGGGGTGAAAAATCACCTTCATAAATCATCAGATGCCTTCTTGTCAACTAACTGCTTCCTGCAGTTGGCAGCTCATGGCTTCTGAACACGCTCCAAGCTGAGTGCCTGAGGAAGTGGCAAGGAAAGGCAGGATCTGATGCAGGCTGATCTGCAGGGACACTGCTCTGCATCCTCCTCTGTGCTGAATTTGGGTCAGAGAACAGATAACCCTGGGAATCCGGGACTCTCTCAGATGCTTCTCGAACTCCCGAGGAGATCTGGTACCCCTAAACTTGACAATATTCATAGAGTCACGGAATAGTTTGGATTAGAAGGGATCTGAAAGACCATCTTGACCCAACATGGATAAGGACATCTTCCACTATCCCTGGTTGCTCCAAGCCCACCCAGTCTAGCCTGGAACACTTTCAGGGATTCAGGGGCAGCCACAGCTTCTCTGGCCACCCTTTGCTAGGGACTTGCCACACTCACAGGAAACAATTCCTTCCCAATATCCCATCTATCCCTGCCCTCTGGCAGTGGGAAGCCATTGCCCTTGTCCTGTCCTTCCAGGCCCTTGTCCCAAGTCCCTCTCCAGCTCCCTTGGAGCCCCTTTAGGCACTGGAAGGTGCTCTACAGGCCAGCGTCTCGATGGTGCCATGGTTAATCCCACTGGGAATGGCAGCATGCTCTTCTCCCCGGTGCGCCACCATTAACATTTCCTCTTTCTCCGATCCCCGCAGGGCAGGAAGACGACGTTCCCTGGTGTGGGGCTGAAGGCAGCGGGATGACAGCCATCCTGGAGCGGCTCAGCACGCTGTCCCTCAGCGGGCAGCACCTCAGCCGGCTGCCCCGGCTGCTGGAGGACGGCTTCCCCAAGATGCCCTGCACGGTGAAGGAGTGCGAGGTGCCGCAGCTCTTCCGTGAGCCCTACATCCACAGCGGGTACCGCCCCACCGGCCAGGACTGGCGCTACTACTTCCTCAGCCTCTTCCAGAAGCACAACGAGGTGGTCAACGTGTGGACTCATCTCCTGGCTGCGCTGGCTGTGCTGCTGAGGTTCAAGACGTTTGTGGAGGCAGAGCAGTTGCCTGTGGATGCGTGGTCCTTGCCATTGCTCATCTTTGTCCTCTCCTCTGTCACCTACCTGACCTGCAGCCTCTTGGCGCACCTGCTGCAGTCCAAGTCGGAGCTGTACCACTACACCTTCTACTTCATGGACTATGTTGGAGTCAGCATCTACCAGTATGGCAGTGCCCTGGCTCATTTCTACTACAGCTCTGACCAAGCCTGGTACGACAAGTTCTGGCTTTTCTTCCTGCCAGCAGCAGCTTTCTGTGGCTGGTTGTCCTGTGCCGGCTGCTGCTATGCCAAATACCGGTACCGACGGCCTTACCCCATCATGAGGAAGATGTGCCAGGTGATCCCAGCAGGGCTGGCTTTCATCCTGGATATCAGTCCCGTGGCTCACCGGGTGGTCGTGTGTCACCTGGGGGGCTGTCAGGAAGATGCTGCTTGGTACCACACGTACCAGATACTGTTTTTCCTTGTCAGTGCTTATTTCTTTTCCTGCCCTGTCCCTGAGAAATACTTCCCTGGCTCCTGTGATATTGTTGGCCACGCCCACCAGATCTTCCACACCTTCCTGGCCATCTGCACCCTGTCGCAGCTGGAGGCCATTCTTTTGGATTACAAGAACAGGCAGGAGATTTTCCTGAAGAGACACGGGCCTTTCACGGTTTATCTGTCCTGCATCTCTTTTTTCGGCTTGGTGGCCTGTAGTGCCATCACAGCTTACATCCTGCAACGCAGGATCAAGGCCAGCCTGGCTAAAAAGGACTCCTGAGAGTCATGGATGTGATAGGCATGACATCACCAGAGAAAATCAAGAAAAGGCGGCATAACATACTAGAGACATGACTGTCTTACTTGCCTAACATGCCATGACTAACCAGGACCTTGGACTCAGATGGAAGGCTGGACACTTCATGCTGGATGCATTTTCACAGCAGGAATTGCCTTTTGCCATCCGGGTTGGGGGGGGACATGGAGTGTTTTAAGCCAGAACAAGTCACTGAACCAAGGATGCTGGAATAGGCAGAGGTTCCTTGTTCATTCTGGTAGAGCTGCGGGTGAGACCTTGCTGAAGGTCAGGGAGGGCAGCCTGGAGGCTGGGGGGCTGTAGAAGCGGGTGCCAGGGCTCACAACACCATGAGGACCACAGCTGGATGTGATGACCTCTCTGGGTTTTGCTATATCTACATGAGAACTGTTCCTATCAAAGGCACTAGGAAGGTTTTGGGAAGTCTGTGTTTCTAGGGTTTGGATGTGAGGGCATGTGTGGCACAGTGGCTGCTAGAATCCTTTTCCTGTTCCAGCCAGGTTCTGTCTGCACTCCCCTTGTCATGTCTGTCAATGCCAGGTCACTTAGATGGCTTTGGGAAAACATCTTTGGAGATCCAGGCTTGACCTGGGGTCCTCTGGGACAAACTGGGTCTGTGTCAGCTGTCTAGGGAGTCTGACCAACCTCTAGCAATATCCATGAAATATGGAATTACTTGGATGTGACCTGTTTGATACAGGAAAGGCTCTGCTCCTCCAACACCACCACTGTGATCACGGCCAAAAGGGTGTGAAGGTGAAGGAGTCTTTATTCCCCTCTTAATGCTCCTTGGTGAGCATTGTGGGAAAGCTGACCTTGAAGCTGCAGGGTTGCTGTTCTGTGACCAGTGGGGTTGTGACTGGCATGTTTTTATCAGTACTAGATGAAGGTGGAACAGCAAAAGGCCAGGAGCAGGGTGACAACATCAGGGTCCTGCACCTCAGCATGGGTTTGTCCTTGGTGATTCCTGTGTGGAGTAGAAAGGATAGTGATCAGGGTCACTCAGTGTCCATTGGTCACTCCTGTCCAAGGTAACAAAGGCTGGATTACTGTGTCCCGCACTAGAAGAATCTATTCTGTGCTTGCCTTGGGGGAATATTGAACATGGAACCACCAAGGAGGTTTAAATCTTTGCTGAAACCAAGGAATCCATGGGATCTATCTCAGCCACGGATTTGTCTCACTGAACCCAAGGGCAGGCAAATGAATTGTGATTGCTGGTTCTGAGCAGGCAGAATGTAGGGTTGGGGATATGGTTGGTGAGGACAAGCACTGATTTCTGCACTTCATCTGTGTTCTAGCTCTTGAGGTGTGAGTGTGTGTTCATGTTCCATGCGTGTGCATGGGATTTGTTATCCAGATAGGCTTTGCCTTGGGATTTTATATCTGCAGAGCCTCCTGGTTGGGTTAAGATTAACCTGAAGGAAACAGTGCTGTCCTGCTGGAGGAGCAAGGTGGGCCAGATTTGTTAATGGGTGGTGGAAAACCTGTAAATAGGTACTTTGCTGGTCCTGTGTTTAGTAGGTAAATTTGGAACTCATGGCCCTATAGAAAATTAAATACAAAGGGAGAGGAAAGTAAGTTTGGAGTACAGGAGAAGAAATCATAGGAAAGCCTTCAGGAGGTCATCAAGTCCACCCTTTCTCATCAGTCCTGGCCTCAGAGCTTAGAAATTAATTACTTAATTTCATAGGGTGTTTTTGATGGTACAGATGGTACAGCCATGCTGACTTAGCATAAAATCTGCCTCAGGGGAGATGCCAAGCAGGGGTTTTCCCACTTGCACCTCACTGAACCTCTTCCCATGCACAGAAGCTCATCTGGCCACAGAGCAAGCCAGCACCGGGAGAGGCAGCATTGGGAAACCAATCCCACTGAAAAAATGTCAGTAATTTTCAGCTGGTTTTAACTCTGAGCCAGCTCACTTGGACAATGCAGCTGCTGGCAGGGAAGGGCTGGAGTGGAGTCCAGCAGCAGTTCTTCCTTGCATGGCAGCTGGCTGCTCAACTCACTCAGCTGCACCGATGGACTGCTCCCTCCATGGGCTCTGGCTTTGCTTGTGGGTCTCCTCCCAGTCTGAGGAAAGGCTTCCAGTGGGAGCAGCTTTTTCTCACAGCCTAATTTGCCTTGGTTTTGTGGTAGATAGGGAAGAACAAGGCACTGGGTGTGGAACTGACTGGATGGTATTAGTGAGTTTCTGTGCAGAAACAAAGGTAAATCAGGCTGGTCCAGAGCTCATTTCTGGTATAAAATGGAGAAGGATTAGGCATGGCTCATAACAGCAAACCTGCTCTGCTGCTACCTGGAGTTATACTGGTACCAAAGGAAGGGATCACCCAGGGGTCCCCTCCTCTGAGGGTTTGAAAACAGATGGCATGCCCTGCCCTTGTTGAAAGAGTGTGAGTACGGTAATGCCATCTCATTCAGGGACAGGCAGAGGAGCCCACATGGCTCTTCCAAGCTACTTTTGGTCGTATCTTCTCCTCCCTGGCTGAACAGAAGTGACAACAGAAGTGACACTTCTCTGGAGCAGTGGTGTGACAGTGGAGGTGTTTTTGCACACTCCCATGTTTCCCCTCAGGTGAAGCTGCTCCCATCTCGGCGTAGCCCTGCACTCCCACCTGGAGCTGACCTCCTGGTTACGATGATGGGTGGAGTGAGCGGGGATCTACAACACGGATCTGTGCTGCTGTGAGGATGTGCCCTTGTGTCACAAGAGGCTCACCAACACTGGAGCTTCCTTCATCCCTGTCTCCATCCTCCTCCTCTTCCTCCAACCAGCTTCATTCCTTCCTTTATCCCCAGACTTTATCCTTGTGCCTTATGCACCTGGCTGCCTTCCTGAGCAGACTCCACGTGCCGCAGTCTGCTGGCTCTCGGCTGGAAAGTGGCAGTGGAAGCTTTGCCAGTGGTCCAGAGGAGATCAGAGCTGTATCTGGAAAGAGCCAAAGTGCTGCTGTGATAAATGCTCAGTTTGTCTGAGCCCCCCAGGACCTTCTCCTTGGGCTCACTGCTTGGAGCAGGTCTCCTCCATCCCGGTGTTCCTAAGGAGGCATGGCTGGGAAGGATGTACCAGTGGCCAGAGCCGGTGGAGAGCTGACCACCAAAGGATGAGCACACCTGAGATCCCAAAGGGACTGAGGTCACAGGAATACTCCCTCAGGAATCTCTAGTCCTGAGGTAGTATTCCTGCAGATCTTGCAAACCAGGACAGATCCTGAGAATTCATCCCAATGTGCCTTGTGCTATTCCTTTTGGGGATTAATCTTGAAGGAACCTGAGAGTCAAGGGCAACCTCTTTGCTGTCTGCTGGTCCATGGTTGCTCTTAACAGCCAATTCCCACTGACAGGATTTGCTCAGTGTACAGAGCAGGAGGAGAGGATGGAGACAGGTGCTTTAAATTTGTATTTATGCCTAATTTGTGTAACAAGGCAAGGACGGGTTCCTCATGTGCCTTGCAATTTACATCTTTTACTGACAAGATTATTTTTAAGCACTGTTTGTTACTAAACAGAAATACAAAAAGAGTTTGTATTTTTTTTTCCTTTGGGAAACAGGGAAGGATATGAGTGTTCCTTATTAACTATCCCCTTCCCAACTCCCATCTGCTGACTTTGTATTGTTGAAAACATTGACAATATTTTAAGCTTTGTACTGTACTGATCTTTATTTAAAAACTTTAGTGGAAAAAAAAAAATCTGTGAAAGCAAAATAATTGGTGTGGTGTGAAATTCCCAAATGCACAACTACAGAAGGTTCTGAGTTATTAGAAAGAAATAATTACACAGAGGATATATTAGAGTGATAATAATTACAATAATGAACAATAAGGTGTGGTTTTATCTGTGCATCTCAAAGCACTGTCAAGGTTTCACAATACTTGTTGGATTTCCTTCCCTTTCCACAAGGGAAGTGCAGAACAGCTTCCCTGACACTGATAGGAAACTTTTAGTTCATCATCCACAATCACAGAAGGGTTGAGTTTGGAAAAGATCTCTGGGGGCCATTTGCTCCAACCCTCAGCTCAAGCAGGGCTACCCAGAGCTGGTTGTCCAGATGGATTTTGAATATCTCCAAGGATGAAGACTCTGTCACCTCTCTGGGCAACCTGTGCCAGTGCTCAGCCGCCCTCACAGTAAAAAAGCATTTCCTGATGCTCAGAGGAACCTCCTGTGTGTGCCCATGGCCTCTGGTCCTGGCCCTGGGGCCCGGCACAGAACCTCGTCCTGTCCTCTTTGCACCCTCCCTTCAGGGATTTATATACACCTATAAAATCCTTTAAACATTCCCTGAGCCGATCCTCTTCCACCAAGGTACATATTCCTTGCTTCAGCCCTTCCTCCTTGTCTCAGGGACCAGGAATTTCTGAAGGCTCGTCTTGCTGGTAAAGACTGAGGTACAGAAGGCTTTTCCACATTCTCTGTAGCCAGCTGCCACATATTATTGAGCAATAGGCCCACTACATTTTCCTTTCTATCCCTTTTGTTACCCTCTAGAAATCCTTCCTGAACAGATTCTAGTTGGACTTTGCCTTTCTCCATCCCCACACGCTCAGATCATGTCTCTGTATTCCCTTCTATTTGTGTCCTTGCTTTCACCTTCTCTCTGCTGCTTCTGTGTTTTTTTCAGGAGCTCCATGTTTATCCATGCAGGCCTGCTGGCATTTTTGCCCAGCTTCCTGCTCATCAGAATGGACTGCTCTTGAGCTTGGAGGTGACTCCTCCCAGGCTTCCTTATCCCAGGGCACTCTACCAAGGGGATAGAGGCCTTCAAAGAGGCCAGAGTCTGAAGTCTAGTGTTTGAAGTTTGCACTCCTCTCTTCCTTCAGGATCCTGAACTCCACCAGCCAACTCTGCCTTTGACCACCAATTCCCAGCAAACCATGGCTGGTGAGTCTGATGTCCAGCAATGCAGCTCTCCTTGTTGGTTCCTCCATCACTTGGAGGAGAGATTTACCAGTACTGCATTCCAGAAACCTCCTGGACTGTGAATCACAGAATTATAGAAGGGTTTGGGTTGGAATGGACCTTAAAGATCATCTTGTTTCAACCCCCTGCCATGGGCAGGGACACCTTCCACTAGACCAGGGTTCTCAGGGCTCCATCCAATTTGACCCTGAATGTTTCCACGGATAGGGCATTCACAGATTTTCTGGACAACCAGTTCCAGGGCCTCACCAACCCCACACCAAAGAATTTCTTCCTAATATCCAGTCTAAATCTACTCTCTGGCTTCACTTTGAAGCTGTTCCCCTTTGTCCTGTCACTACATGTTTTTGTAAATAGTCCCTCTCCATCTTTCCTGTAGGCTCCCTTCAGGTACTGGAAGACTGCAGTTAAGTTACCCTGAAGCCTTCTCTTGTCCAGGATGAACAATCAAAATTCTCTTGGCATTTTCTCTTAGGAGAGGTGCTCCATCCCTCTTTAGTTGTCCTTCCAGCATCTGTCAGGGTGGATGAAGTTCCCCATGAGGAGCAGGGCCTGCAAACAGGCAACTGCCCAGTACAGTGTCAGCCACACTGATTATCCCTTGAGCCTTTGCCCTGTAAGCTCTCTGTTGGCTTATCATCCATGCAGAATTCCAGGCACTCCAGCTGTTCTCCCACTAAAGGGCAGCTCCCTCTCCTCACCTTTTTGGCTTGTCTGTATCCTTCCACTGCACTGGGGTCGTGGGAGCCATCCCACACCTTCCTGATCCCAACAAGATCATGGCCCTGCAGATGTACCCGGATCTCTGACTCGTCATGCCCAGTCCCCACACTGCTGGTGTTCTTTACACACATTCCTGAGAGACACCCCAGCACACTGACTTCCCAGATTTAGGGATTCAAGTTTGGGGAGTTTATCCATCATGGTGTTTTGTTGATTTTCTGATCCCTTTCTGTCATATCGCTCCAGGTCCTCAAGTCATCAACCTTATGTGTGAGCGTTGTGTGAAATCACATACATAATTCACCAATTTTTCCTGAATTTCAGAACTTAAAACCTCTGGAATATCTTCTAATTTCCCTTCCAATAACCAGTAATTTTAATTATTATTTCTTAATATAGCACACAGACCAAGGCTTCTGCAGGTTGTGTTTTTAGCCACCAGAGGGCGAGTTGTCTCCATCTGTGTCCTCCAGTGCCACGAAAGCAGAGGCTGATAAGGAATTACTTTTCCCTTTCATGAGTACATAGCAGGTATGTAGGAAGCTAAAAAGGCTCATCTTAACCTTGGCAAGTCAGACTTGTCTGTCCAGAAGTTGTCAAGGATGAAGCTTAATCCAGATCTTCACTTTAATTCCTTACTCCTCGTTTCTCCTCTCTTCTGCTTTACAGTCACTTACAAAGTTTCTGCTATGGCTTTTCTTCTACTTCCTTCTGTGGAATCCCAGAATGGTTTGAGTTAGAAGGGACATTAAAGACCATCCCATTCCAAACCCCTGCCATGAGCAGGGATACCTTTCATTAAACCAGATTGCTCAACCTGGCCTTGAACACTCCAGGGATGGCACAGCCACAGCTTCTCTGGGCAACCTGTGCCAGGGCCTCCCCACACTCACAGGGATTAATTCCTTCCCAATATCCTATTTAACCCTGCCCTCTAGCAGTTTAAATCCACTGTCCCTTGTTCTGCCACTGCATACCCTTGTAAATCATCCCTTTTGGGCTCTCTCACAACCCCTTTAGGCACTGGAAAGGACTCGAAGGACTTCCCAGAGCCTTCTTTTCTCCAGGCTGAACATGCCTAGCTTGTCATCTTTATAGACTGTGCACTAGGCACTCTGCCACACAGCTTTGTCACAAATTTGCAGTCACTCTCTTTGGGGATGATCTTTGGTACACAGAAGTGAGTTTCCTTCTCTGAGACAGGCCCCGTTCCCTGTTAAATGCTGCCTGGATATCGTAGCTTGAAAAATCAGAGGGCTTGATCAGGGTCCTGCACCTGGGTCTAAGTCAGCCCTCACACCAAGAGCTTTGCTGTCTTCCAGATTCAGCTCTTCCAGCCCTGCTTGGCCTTCAGTCCATTATTTTCCTTTGTAAGCTCATCAGCCTCGTTCTTTATCTCCCACCGTCTGGCTTTCTTCTCTTTCCCAGTCTCTGCTCAGACAGACGGTCTAGCTGTCATTCTCCCTGCTTAACTTCTGCTTACAAAACCTTCGGATCTGCTGCCTGCCCTTGAATCACAGCCTGGTTTGGCTGCTGTACTGGTGATAAAAAGAGCAAAGCAAAGATGCACAAAGAAACTTTTTTCATGGAATCCTAGAAGGTTTGCTTTGGAAGGGACGTTCGGGATCATCTCGTTCCAACCCCCTTGCTATGGGCAGAGACACCTTCCACTAGACTAGGTTTCTCCTAAATCCTGTCCAGCCTGGCCCTGAATGCTTCCAGGGATGAGGAATCCAATTCTTTTGGGGAATCCACAACTTCTGTAGGCAACAAACAATTTCTGTTTTCCATGGTAATGGATTTAGTTCCGTTCTCTCTCTTGGCATTTGTATAGCCACTTTCCCTTGATGGTATCCCTGATGCTTCTCTTTGCCCCTTCCTCTAGACATAAAAATCATGTTTGAGAGGAATTTTATCAGTGCTAAATATGAAAAATACACTATTTTACAACTATATACATTTTTATACATGTGTATATACACCATAAACCAGTACAACCACTTTGGTTAAAATATCTCAATCACTCCAGGTATGGACTTGTCCCTTCACAGCTGCTCCTCACCCTGGGCACTGCATAAGGCAGGGAAAATTCCTCAAAAAGAAGCAGTCCAGATGCGACCACCCGTTTGGGAGGCCAAGATGTTTTAACATGAGGGGGTTATAAGGCGCTACGAGAGAGATCTGAGTGGGCTCTGAGGGAATTATGAAAGGCTGAGTAGGACACGAGCGGACTGTGAAGGGGAAATCCCTAATAAAACAGGATTAACGCTTTCCACGTCTTTTTTTTCCCCGCTGCGGGGGCCGGACTCCCCTCCCAGGGGTGGGGGGGGAGACGGTTCGGCCCCTCAGAGCCGCCCCCACCCGTCACGGCGGCCGCGCGCCCCGCGGCGTTCAATGCGCAGGCGCAGAGGCAGAGGCGCGAAGGGCCCCGCGCATGCGCACTGAGCTCGCGGCCGGTTGCCGTGGAGACGCGTCGGCCGGGACGGGCCCGGAGCGCCGCCGCCGTCGCCGCCATGAGTTCGGGGCCGAGGCCGGAGCCGGGGCCAGGGCCAGGGATACGGCCGGGGACAGGGACAGAACCCCCGATCGATCTGCCCTTCCTCCCCGGCTGCGGCATCAAGGACCCCACGGTGAGCGCGCCCGCCCACTGTATCCCCGCTGTACTCCCTTCCCACGGGAGGCCCCCCGGATCAAGGTGGGCTGGTGTGGCGGGTGCCCCCCGAGAGGCGGCCTCAGGACGGGCCTCTGCACCTCTCCGCACCCGCTTCAGGTGGTACCTGCTATCCCCTGAAAACACTCTGGGAATCTGGTGATCCCTCAGACCTTCCTCTAAATCCACGGGAGACTTGAGACCCCTAAACTCGACAATATTCATAGAATCATGGAATAGTGTGGTTTAGAAGACCTTAAAGACCATCCCATTCCACCCCTTGCTATGGGCAGGGACACCTTCCACTATCCCAGGCTGCTCCAAGCCCTGTCCAGCCTGGCCTTGGACACTTCCAGGGATCCAGGGGCATCACAGCTTCTCTGGGCACCCTGTGCCAGGGCCTCTTCACAGCCACAGGGAAGAATTCCTTCCCAGTATCCCATCCATCCCTTCCCTCTGGCAGTGGGAAGCCATTGCCCCTTGTCCTGTCCCTCCATCCCTTGTCCCAAGTCCCTCTCCAGGTTTCCTGGAGTTCCTTTAGGCACCAAAAGGTGTCCCTGGAGCCTTCTCTTCTCCAGGTGAGCACCCCCAGCTCTCCCAGCCTGGCTCCAGAGCAGAGGGGCTCCAGCCCCCAGAGCATCTCTGTGGTTTTTGCTCCAACAGGTCCATGCATTTCTTGCATTTTGGGCTCCCAGCCTGGGTGCAGCACTGCAGGTGGGGTTTCGCAAGAGCAGAGACAGTTTCTTCAGGGAGCATGTTACCCTCTGAACCCACACCAAGGGAACCTGCTGTTCCTTCAAATCACCTTGTAATTCCCCCAAGAGGCCTGGTACCTCCTGCATTCACCAAATATCCCTGAGACAACTTGGTGTCCTCTGATCCCATGTCCTGGGAACCTCAAACTCACCAGACTCTGAACATGACCCCTGAACAACCTGGTGCTCTGTAAGCTCAATTGATGCTCCCCAGCATACTTAATATCCACTTAACTCTCCTGCAGGGAGTTGGTGTTTCCCAAAGCCACCAAATACCTGCTGGACTCACTTCTGGGGGATCTGAATGCTCTGTACCTACCTGATATCTCCTGATCCCACCCACAGCAGACTGGTACTTCCATAATTCTTCCAATGTTATTGACAATCACAATCTGTTCCCAAGGGACCAAGTATCCCTGAAATAACCTTCAAGGGGACTTGGTACTTTTAATCTTCTCCCCAAGGAATCAATTGCATCATGTACCCATTTTATAACCCTGAATTTGTCCCGATAGTTTTGGAGAGAGACATACACACCTCTTCTCCCCTCATTTGTGAGCCTCATTTGAAATTCCAAAAGCTTTTTCCATAACTGCAGATCTACTGTCTGCAAACTCACTCCTTTGGATATTCATTTCCCCTAAATCCATCCAATAATTTCCCTACAGTTCAAGAGATACCCCAAGGGAAATCCCCAAACTCGCTTTATGGTCCTGAAACCTGATTCCCTCAGAAAAACTGAAACCATCTGAGTTTTCCCAAAGCAAAGTCTTCTCAACTGATATTGATATTGTTCTGAACTAAGTTCCTTAAATGAAGATAGATATACCCAGGAGAACCAATATTGATCAAACCTTGAATATTCCTCCCCTAGGAATTAATCCCACAAATCTTCCCAATGTAATTATTTTCTGGACATAATTTATCTGTTACGTAGATACACCTTGAAGTCACCAGTCTCATTGGCAATCAACACCTTCATGATACCACTTCCTCCAAAGCTCTGATACTTCCAAAACTGTTCTCCTGGTGTTGCCTGAGAACTGAATCCTTGCCAGTCCAGGTCTGGAATTTGATAATCTGATGAGAGAACTGGTATCCCACCACAGAACTGGTGCCATCACAGCTTCCATGTTCATCCCCAGGAAATGACACACTCTCAGCTGCTCCCAGGTTCTCTGGAAGAAGCAGTCTCATCCTCATCCTCATCCTCCTCATCCTCTGCAACTGATACCTAAATGAGGAAGCAACCTCTCCTTTTCCTTTCCATCCAGTGATCCAGGCCCTAAGAACTTGATAACCCAAAATCCTTCCAATGTCCTGTTGAAGAAGTGGTGTCACAGAGAACTGATGTTTCCATTTATTTCTCTGATATACTAAAAAAATCCCCAAAAAAGCCAAAAAGGGGGTTGTTGCATGCCTGGTTTGGTGTGTAAATTCCTCACCAGGAATTTACAGCCTCCCTGGAGAACATCTTTAACAGAAAACATTCCTGGCTGCATTCAGCTTTGTATATGAAAATTATTTGTCACAGAATCATGGAATGGTTTGGGTTGGAAGGAACTATTAAAGATAATCTTGTTCCAACCCTCTGCTATGGGCAGAGACACCTTCCACAGACCAGGTCACTCCAAGCCCATCCAACCTGGACTAAAATCAGTGACAACTGAGTTCTCCAGTACTAAATAGAGTAAATTACTCATAACAAATAAGTATCCAGTAATAAATGTTATCTCAGAATTATTATCTGATAATAATATTTCCTTGAAATAATTTATAACATCGTGGAAATCTGCAGTTTTCCAGTCTATAAAACTGGCATCACAATATTTGGTTTCCAAGTGAATGCTGAGAAGTTCTGGAGGAAACCTCTGTGTTCAAGTAAAGTGCTGTTACTGCTTAGTGCTCACAGGACAGGGAAGCAGACACTGGGAGGGGGAATGGTGTTTGTATGAAGTGTTACAGACTTGGAAAAAAGAAGGACTTAATTCAGTGGAATTTCTTTACATAAACACTGGCAGCAACTGAGATTAGGAGTTTACATTCTGGGCTTTCCCTTTTAAATTTGCATGAGTCACCTGATCCTGGGAGATGTTTTCTGGCATCCAGGCTCACTTTGGGAGAGCTTATCTGCTCAGGAGCCTTATGAACCAATGAGGTGCTTTCTTTAGGTGAATGTGGGCTCTTAAAAGCCTGTATACCTCTTAACAAACACTGATATTGCTCAAATTGAAGACAAACTTCCTGGTTTTCCTTGAATGTTTTTTCCCAAAGTTTTCCCTTGGTGTTTATTTGACAGAAGGAAGTAGCAGTTCTGTGGCAGTTTATAAGATGTTCTGCTAAAATGTCTTCAGACAAATCTTGTTTTCACCTGTTTTCCTCACTGCTCTCTCCATTGCAAGATCTATAGTAGCAGTTTAAAGAAAAAACAGGGAATTATGTGGAATTCAAGTGGGGCCTTGAAGGTATAAATAAGATTAGAGGCTTAACCATGAGGGGTGAGGGAGGGGGTGGAGAAGAAGCAGTTTGCATGCCTGAGGTTGGACTGACTGCAAGCCTGGGGCTGGAAAAGGAGCTGGAGCTTGTTCTCTCAGCACTAGAAATGCTTAAAACCCTGTTTCATTTGGCAAAAGTCAAGAGGTTTTATTATCATAATTTCCCCTGGTTCCTCTGGAGCTTTGAGTGTTGAGAGCCCAGTGGGACCAGGCAGTCTCTTGGGGTGCAGGTGAGGTACCACGTGGGGTGGAGTGCAGCAGATGCAGTGGTTTGATGTCACTCCAGTCTGACCCTGCTCTTCAGTGGTGAAGAACAAGACTGGCTGACAGAGGTCAGGTCCTGTGCACAGCTCTGACTGAATGCAGCCCTGGGAGAAGGACTGGGGCTGCTGATGGATGAGTGGCTGGGACCCAGGAACCCCCATCATGTGCTGGGCTGATCTTCCCATGTGGGCAGCAGGCCAGGGGGCGATTCTGCCCCTCTGCCCTGCTCAGGTTGGACCCCCACCTGCAGAGTTGCCTCCAGCCCTGGGGTCCTCAGCATAAATAGGACGTGGAGCTGCTGGAACAAATCCAGAGGAGGCCATGGAGATGCTCCAAGGGCTGGATCCCAGCTCTGGAACCAGGCTGGGAGAGCTGGGGGTGCTCACCTGGAGAAGAGAGGGATCCAGGGAGACCTCAGAGCCCCTTCCAGGGCCTAAAGGGGCTTCATGAAAGATGGGATAAACTTTTTAGCAGGGCCTGTAGCAGCAGGACAAGGAATGATGGTTTTAAACTCAAAGAGGCTTAATTGAGATTACATACAAGGAAGAAGTTTTTTACAAAGAGGATGGTGAGGCCCTGGCACAGGATGCCCAGAGAAGCTGTGGCTGTCCCTGGATCCCTGGAAGTGTCCAAGGCCAGGTTGGATGGGGCTTGGAGCAACCTGGGATAGTGGAAGGCGTCCCTTCCCAGGGCAGGGGGTGGAACTGGATAATCTTTAATGTCCCTTCCAACCCAAACTGTTCTATGAGTCTATGACTATATAGAGATTAAAACAACTAATGTGCTTTTGTACATTTCATAATTGCAGTTCTGTAGGCATGACATGCCTTATTTAACCCAGCAAAGAAAATCCTGTGTCATGTCCAGGGGAGGGTTAAAAAAGTAAATAACCATGGAATACACAAAGGGTGCACAACAGTGAAGGGAGCACCACAAGGCAGTAACCGAGGTCCTGGTGCTCTGTACTGCTGACAAATAGGGTAGGGAACAAAGAGTTGGTGAGATAAATACCAGGGCAGATAAAGTGCTGACACACTGTTCTAGGCACTGTATATCGTGGCAGTCAGGAAATTCAGTGATTTAAGTTCTTCCGGAGTCTGTGGCGGGTGCAAGGATCTGAGCTCACTCTTGTGCTTTGTGCATCCATCACTCTCTGTTTTTTCCACTTTCCTGATCTAAGTACAAAATCTGACTAAATAACTGCTGCAGTAGTTTATAATAAAATGCTGTGGATGTGTGTGGGGGGAGACATTCTTGATATTGTACTCTCTTACTGAGTTTTTTTGTGCTTCCAGTAGCTGTGTCTGCTAAATTCATGCAGTATTTTGATAGCTGGATTTCCTTCCAACAGAGAACGTCTTTTCATCGGCCCCAGACACTGGACTTCAAAAATGGATATGCCTTTTCCCGGCTGCCAAGAGAGGGGGTTGGTGGGGAGACACTCTTTGCAAATCAGCTCTCTCAAGATGAATTAGATGATTTGTGCACCAAGGGATCCACACTGACCTATGGGCAAGTCAAGAGGCCTGCACCTTCCCGGTTCACTCCAGCATTCGTGGCTTATGACAAAAAGGTATAAAGAAGCTGATTCCAGGAATATCACTGGCCAAATTCGGAGACATAAACAGTCAGCTCCAGGGTTCACGAGACTGCATAGAGCAGTTTTCAGATGCCAGAGCCCTTAGTCAGAGACAGCTGAATCCCAGACTGAAAGAGGCTTTCTTTGCTTGGGAGGAGGATTATAATACGTAAACGATGTAAGACATTCCCTGCAAGTTACACTCGAGCATTTCCAGCAGATGTTGGAAAAGAGGTTTGATTAGCTCTGGAAAGTTCCAGTTTATAAGCATTGCTCTGTAAGCCACAACCTGGAGTTTTGTGTTTCCAAAACTATATTGAGGTTGTAATTGAGCTTTAACTGGAAAAGTCAGTCTGCAGTGGGAACCCTGTTTGACCCTGGTGTATCTATTCATGCTTGTGTTGGTCACCACAGTGTGTCACAACCCGAGCTGCTCCATTAGCGCTTCCCACGTTACATCTTGGTGATCATATCAGACTGGGTGGTGGCTCTGTGTCTGCTCAGAGCAGTCCTGAGCTGACCCTTGGTTTTCAATGTGCCAGTGGCCCAAGCTGCAGCCCTGAGCCGTGGATGGAGCAGCAGCAGCAGTGGGAGCTGCAGGGCTCGGGAGCTCAGCACGTGCAGGCTGCACACACTGCCAGAGCAGTGTGCAGCCAGCCAGCCCTCAGCCCGGCTCTGACACAGGCTGGGGAACAGATGTGCTCTGTTAATTGCTGAGGCTGTTCCTTCAGAGTAATGTAGATGTTGCTGTTTAATCTGTCAGATCCTTCTCTGCCCCTTCCTTCAAGCTACTGGAGCAGCAGGAGCCCCAGTGCTGCTGGGGATGTCACAATCCCTTGTGGGGCACTTTGCTGACTGATAGGAATTTACTGCTTTATAATCTCTTAATTATCCAGGCCTCTGGGCTGGTGTAGGCTGGGTGTGCAAGGCCTGATTGGCCACCTGCACCTTCTTAGGAGCTTTGAATGATCTGAATATTTCTGCCAAGCAGAGGAACTGGCTGATTAGTTTCCTTGTTTCCCCAGCACAAATCAGTTTTTGCTGTCAGTGCTGAATAGATGTGACTTCAGATCATGGAAAAGGACCTTAAAGATTATCTTGTTCCAGCCTCCCTGCCATGGGTAGGGACACCTTCCACTAGACCAGGTTACTCAGACCCCCCTCCAGCCTGGCCTTAAAATGATGACCTCTTCCAGATTTTACAATCCTCAGATGTGGTTGAACTCTTTATTAAAATCTGTGGATAACTTCCCTAAATCAGGGCTGTAAAGCTGGCAAGTAAAAAGCCATGTGTGTCAGTAAAGTAGATTACTGTCAGCAGCCAAGCACCTGACAGTAGGTGAAGCAGCAGGTGATCAGCAAGTAGGGAAAAGGCTGGATTTTTACACTTGTCTCAGTGTAAAAGTCTCAAATTTGCAAAAGGCACATATTGATAAAAGCCTTCCTGGTGCCTTTGCTGTCACCCACAGATTAGGCCACAGCTGTCTTTGAAGAATTTTAGAATCTAATCCAGTAACTTTACACCACCAAAGCAAACTGCAATTAAATTATTGGCCTCAATAGACTAACCACGGTGTTCAAACTGCTTCTCTCTCTCTCCCTTTGCTATATTGTCCCTTTGGGCAGGTTTTGAAGTTCGATGCCTACTTCATGGAGGAGGTGCCTATCTCTGCAGATGAGCACTACCGGATCCGCCAAGTGGGGCTCTACTACTACCTGGAAGATGACAGCATGTGTATCATCGAGCCTAAGGTGAAGAACTCGGGTCTGCTTCAGGGCAAACTCATGAGACGCCACCGGGTGCCCAAGAATGAGCACGGGGATTATTACCACTGGAAGGATCTGAACCTGGGCATCGACCTCCCCATATACGGCCGGACCTACCGCCTGGTCAACTGCGACTCCTTCACCAAGGTGTGTTGTAGGGAGGACATTGACAGAAAGACTCCTGGGAATTGCAGGGTTTTAATTAACTGTTAGAGTCCAGCAGTTTGCAACTGTAGTTTTTGTGATATGGGTGCTCACAGTGTTTCATTTTGCTTTTTGTGTAGATTTCTGTTTTTCAGGGGTGTTCAGGGTATGACGTCTGCTGAGGGCAAGTTAACTGCTCAGTATTTTTGCCACAGGACTGCTGGTAGTCCATCCTTTGTCCTCAGGACTTTTCTTTACAGGACAAATTCTAAGTTTATGTCTGGGCAGTTTAACTGTTTGGAGCCCAGATTAAACACTGTGCATACATGCGAGGGAAATTAGTGATTCTGACTCTTTTCTGATTTAATATTCCTCTGTTAGGAACAGTGGAAGGGAATACAAGCAGTAACTCTTGCACACATCCACAGCCAAGCCATGATCCATGGTTGAGAATCATGGTATGAACTGACCTTTCTTAGAAAGCTTATTCATTGCCTGCTTTTCTATTTCTGGCTATTTCTGTGCCAGTAAATGAGATAATAACGATCCAATAACAAGAAATAAGAATTACCAGAATTACCAGTTTGCTGCTATCCTGCTAGATTGTTCCCAGTCAAATCTCAGCCCTGGTCAGCTACTGTTCTTCCAGGCCAGGAGTTAGACTGCTCCAGAGACCATTCCCAATAGGTGAGTTACATGCAGTCAGCCTGTCCTGGAGGCTGGGAGTTTAGGCTTTTCCTTGTCAGTTGGCCTCAGTACCCAGGAATGTTCCCAAGCATGTGTAATATATTGGTATAAATGTGGCTGTGGAGCCAGCTCTGCTGGAGCTGTTCAAGTCAGTCCACATCAAATGAAGAGCTGGTCCTCATGTTAATATTGATGGAAAACATGGAATGAGCTAGGTGGGTCTACATCTCCAGGCCAATAGTGTATTTATCCTTTACTGGCATCTTCCAACCCAGAAAATAGTGAGTCTGAAAGTATCAACCTGCCTTGTGAGTCTCCAGGGGGATCTCATATTCCTGTGGGAGATGTTTGCATAGGTGCTTCCTGGGCTGAATGTTTTCATGGAGCAAAAAGGGAACAAGTCTCTTGACTTCAGAGGTTGTTTTGGGTGACTGATGCAAGTCCATGAGTAACACCCTGGATTTTGTTCATGGTCCAAGGTAAGCAAAACATCCCTTTATAAACAAGCAGATTGTACTCTTTCTGTGGGAAAAATATTCCTGAAAGATGGAATAAAGCTGCCACTGACACATATCCTCATGTCTGAAGTGTCTTGATGTGCCTAGTGACACTTGCTTCTTCTGTTTGACACAACCCTAAGTACTTCCAAATTCAGGCTGACTACATCTGTGTTTATACAGCAATTTAATCTTTTTCATTTACATAAAAGAGACCAACTGACAGTTATCTTCCATTTAGAGCCTTAAGGGCAGAGAAAACTGTGCTCAAGTGAAATCTGAGTTAGGATGTTCAGGACAGGACTGCTCTGATTAATTAAAGGGTAAGCAAAGATAAGAAGCAGTTTAAATAAATGTATTTGTCATCTGTTGTATTTTGCTGTTGCTGTAGAATTCTCTGTGAGGAGTGAACTTGTAGAATTCTGACCTCACTCATCCCAGTCCACCTGTAACCTCTAGTCACCTCTTACCTTCAGAACTCCTGGCAGCACTAACACCTCAGATGACCTTCCTAGGTGTTCCTGGAGAGCCAAGGAATTTTAGTGAACCCTCCAGAGGAGCTGGTTTCAGATCCTTACATAGAACAGCGTCGGACGCCTGTGCAAAAACCCATCGTGCCCACAGGTCCTGACCCCTTCAGGCAGTTTCTGACCTATGACACAAAGGTAAGAGGGCTGGGGATTACCCAAATTATTGTATAATTACCCACCACACCGGTGAGGCACCTCCAGTCCTGTGTCCTGGTCTGGGCCCTTCACTCAGGAAAGACATTGAGGGTATGGAGTGTGTCCAGGAGAGGGGCTGGAGCACCAGGAGAGGCTGAGGGAGCTGGGAAAGGGGCTCAGCCTGGAGAAAAGGAGGCTCAGGGGGCCCTTCTGGCTCTACACAACTCCCTGACAGGAGGGGACAACCAGGTAGGGATCAGTATCTTTTCCCAGGCAACCAGAGACATAACCAGAAATGGCCTCAAGTTGTACAAGGGGAGGTTTAGGTTAAATTAAGAATTTCTTCACAGAAAGGGTGATTAGACATTGAAACAGGCTGCCCAGGGAGGTGGTAAAGTCTCCATCCCTGGAGGTGTCCAAGGAATGCCTGGATGTGGCACTCAGTGCCCTGGGCTAACAAGGTGGGGTCAGTCAGAGCTTGGACTCAACGATCTTCCAGCCTAAAAGATTCTGTGATTACAGTGAATATGTGCTATTGAAACCCAGATCTTGTGAGTTTTTGCAACCTCACTCATTCTAAATTGTCTCAGTCTGCTGAACAGACTCCAGATTTGCTCCTTTCTTGGCTCTAGTGAGATACAAAACTTTTTATGTTTTTTTCTGGGCTTTGTGCCTTGTAAACAATTCCTCTTTGGATTGCAGAGCCTGTGCTCAATATCATCCATTACTCTCTTGCTTTCTGTTGGGATGAGATAAGCCACCTGCCTCTGGAATTTAGCAGCCAGATGCAGTTCTATTAGGAATGGTCTTGCTGCATCCACTCCCCTCCTCCCCCAAGATACTGATGCCAGGTGCCAGAGCAGACAATTTCAGATAAACACAAATTCCCCTTGCTCTGACTAAATTTCCCCTGTGTCTCTCCTGTCTCTTCAGGAGCTGAACCTTGGGGAACTCTTGAGCATCTCAGTGTGATGAGTTTGATTTCTGTGCCACCAAAAGATGACTCTGATCCATGTTTGTCTGGTTTTTTTCTTCCACACAGGTGCTTCGCTTCTATGCCATATGGGATGACACCAACTGTGCCTTTGGTGATCACCATCCCTGCATCATCCATTACTTCTTGGCAGATGACACAGTGGAGGTTCGGGAAGTCCACAAGAAAAATGATGGGAGAGATCCATTCCCGGTACTGATGAGACGCCAGCGCTTGCCCAAAATCTTTGGGGACAAGAACAGTAAGTTTAGATTGGCACATCCATCTGTGCTAAGGTGTTATTATTTCATGGTCAAAAAAGGGTTCTTCAAATTGTCACTAAATTCTTTATCTTTTGGGAAACAGTGGCTGGACAGCAGTGCCAACATCTCCCTGTCGTTATTTATACACCTTGCTTTTATATCCCTTTTCACTAGGAAATGTTAGCATCTCCTTGATTAATATATTTTTCCTTCTGCTCTCTTGTCCTTAGAGAACTTCCCAAGCTGTGTGCTGGAGATCACTGACCACGAGGTACAAGAGTGGTACTCACCCAAAGACTTTGCTGTTGGCAAAACTGTCACCCTCCTTGGACGCACCTTCTTAATCTACGATTGTGACAAGTTCACCCAGGACTTCTATCGTGAGAAATATGGCATCACAGACTTCCAGCCAGTGGATGTAAATAAGAAACCACTTGAAAAAGCTCCCCAGGTACTGCAAACAATTTCTCAAAAGAAGGGAGGAAAGGAAGTAGTTGGTGTGAACTCTTATAGTAAAGTGGAAGTTCAGCTTAGTAAGAACCTGTAGAAAACAAGTTTAAAGAAAAAAAAAGTAACTTGAAAAAGACAAGGCAAGGATGGTCATAACTGGTATAAAAATGAAAGCATGGCTGCACTCATACCACTGAACTCTCCCTCACTCTCCAAAACAGTGTTGCCAAGTCCAAACTGCCTACTGGGAATGGTCACAGCCCTTGTTACCTCCCAGATTGAGCCCAGAAATGGTTTGGGGTTGTGGTTTAGATCACAGACACGATGGGGATTAGGTTGTCAGTGTAACCATTTGATAGCTGGGTTCCTGTGCATTGGAAGGTTTAGTTGGAACTAGATGATTTTAAGGTTTTTTTCAACCCCCAAACCATTCTATGGTTCCTTAATATAGCCACAACCCCTTAATTCAGAGAAATTACCCAGCTTTCTGAGTTTCAGACTTCCTTAATCCTCTCTTATTTTCATTAAATACAACACACAGCCAGGCTGCTATCATCCATCTCTACTGGGCAGGATATCACAGCTTTTGCTACCTGGTGGCAGAATATTTCCTTCCAAATCTGATGGGCTCTGCTAAGTCCTGTAAACTTTGTCTTGTTCTTAGTTGCAGCTATTTATGGTTGATATCTCCTCTGGATACAGGTAATTCCTCCCTACAATGGTTTTGGCATCCCTGAAGACTCTCTCCAGAACTGCCTTAGTCTGTTTCCAAAGCCTCCACGGAAAGATATCATTAAGATGCTGGAGAATAATCTCAAGGTCCTGCGGTACCAGGTGGCCCTGGTAAGTGTTTTCCTTGGTGGAATAGTGCCAGGAGGATGGGAGGAGCAGACAAGGCTGTTGGCAAACTCTCCTTTGTGCCAGTGGGAAAAGGGAGCTCCCCCAGCCAACACGGGTGTCCCTGGGGGGATGCCACGGGACTATTGTGTGCTTGCTGTGACAATTGGCAGCTCTCAAAACTAAAAAAAAAAATAAAACTAAAAAAAATACTAGAAAGTAGAAACCAGACCTGCTACAAACCCACAGCCATTTATGGAAAAACTCCCTCTGCCACTGCTACGTGACAGATGGCCCTGGCTGAAGCAGCTCCACTGGGCACTGTGCCTGTGCCTGCCTGCCACCACCACCACCAGCCAGTGCTTGATGCCTCTGCTGCTGGCTCCAGCCCCTGTCCTTCTCCAGGCCAGTCCTGGATGCAGCAAGGAGCTGTCCTAGCAGAGCAGCCAAGTGCCTGGAAAATCCATGAGAATGGTGTTTTCCAGCCAGAACAGCACCCAGGCCCTGGCCTTTGTGCCAGTTTTACAGCTGGTTGATGCAAGGAGCCTCTGGCACATCCAGCAGAGCGATGGCATTTCCTGGGCTGCCTGCTGCCTGCCCTCTCCAAACACTCGGGGTGGGTAAGGGCTGGTTTCTTTTCTCTGTCGTGCAGGAGTTCCCTAAAGGTCACAGCTGAGGAGTTAAGATCCACTTAGCTTTAAACTAAGCACGTAAATCCACTGGTGTGTCAGGGGAGTGACTTCCTGTGACTAAGGGCTGGAGCAGCACCAGCCTCTCTCAGGCACTCTGCATAATGAAAAGTGTCATTTAAATCTGAATTTTACAGTCTCTCTGGGATGAATCATTCCATATAGGATATTCCTTTCTCTTGGATTACTCAAGCTGTGGAAACACTGAATATACTTGGTAATTTCAGCCCAGATTCTGCTTCAGTCTCTTCAGTAAAGCAAGTAACCTTTGAAATTCAGATCCTAAATGCTGTCTAGTGCTTTGTTATGCTTATGTCAGCACATCAAGTGCTTTGTTTAGTCAGCTATAAAAAAAGCTCTGGGCTTATGAGTGGGTTACTAGGTACTCCTAAGCACCCTAGGCAAGGAAAACCTGTTTCAAATGCTCTGTTCCAAACCTGCTACCTTTGCTCTAGGAATCACCAGTGCCTGAGGACAAAAATCGTCGATTCATCCTCTCTTATTTCCTCTCCGATGACACAATCAGCATCTATGAACCCCCAGTCAAAAACTCTGGCATCCCTGGAGGCAAATACTTAAAAAGGACCAAAGTTACCAAGCCAGGGTCTACTCCAGAGAATCCCATATACTATGAGGCTTCTGACTTCACCATCGGTTCTACAATTGAAGGTAAAATTCAGCCTGGATTTATAATAATACCCTGCTTTGATATCTCATTTATTGCATGGACAGTGCATATCCCTTCCTTCACCTGAAAGATCTGCTGCTTCTGGGTCTCCTCACATTTGAGTTTCCAGATCAGCAACTGGTGTACATTGATACAATTTTGTTAGTGTCAATGTCTGAACCTTGCAATCAGTGAAATTATTCTGACTTCAAGAAGTGAAACAAGTAGAAGAGCTGGCTCAAAGCTGAGTCCAGCCACAGGAGAGGAATCCTGCTCCCTCCTGGACAAAGAAATGCCTTTAACCCATGCTAAAACATAGGTAACACTACCTCTTTAATGCTTCTTCCCCAGTGTTTGGCCACAGGTTTATTATCACTGATGCTGATGAATATGTGCTTAATTATTTGGAGAGAAATGCAGAGAGTTTCCCTGCAGCAACAGTGCAATCCATAAGGGATCATTTCCTCCCACGGAAGGTGGTAGTGGAGACTGCCAGCAGGTAGGCTACAGAGAATGGGGTGATGTGGCTAAATAAGACTAAGATTGACAGCTAAGAGCATTTTCAGCTGCCTCCCTGGGCTCCAGCCTCCTGCTCTGCTGGTGGTTCAGCTCCAAGAAGCTGTGTTTGGGCAGATTCAGAGGGTATGAAGTCCTTACATTAAAATGTTGTGGCTGCTGCTGGCCCCAAAACCTCCTGGGACAGCTCTGGCTCAGCAGCAGAGACAGAGAAGTGGTCACAACACCAAGCCTGAGTTCAAAAAGTGTTTGGACTTCCAGCCAAAATCACAGAATCACAAAATGGCTTGGGTTGGAAGGACCTTACAGATCAGCTCAGTCCAACCCCTGCCATGGGCAGGGACACCTTCCACTATCCCAGCTTGCTCCAAGCCCCATCCAACCTGATCTTAAACACTTCCAGGGATGGGGGACACATCTTTTCCCAAAAGGCATCAGTTCACTTCAACAGATGCTGCAAACTTAAGCTGTTTGATGGTTGTAGGCTCAGCAGGTGGTGGAGGGGAAGTCTTTTTTAGGGCACTTATTCCTTCTTTGCTTATCAGCCAGCCCATCAGAGCTTAGACCTCATCCTCCTTTTAGGTGTCTGGATGCAGTTTGTGTGACCCAGTAACAACCCTGTTACCTCAGAACATGGTCTGGAGGCAGTTATGTCGTGGTTCTGGTTGAAACTTGAGTTTCCCACAGTTTCTGACACTGTGGAGCACACAGGGAAATGCTCCTTTTTCACTCATGTGTCACAGCAAGGCTGCCAAAATGAGTTTTTGAATGAAATCCTTTTATTCTTTTCTTTTGTAGTGGCATCCCCAAGAAGGACCTGGATGATTTAATTGTGGAGGTTCAGAAAGAACTGAGGCTCCAAGCACCCTTCAACACCAAGCAGTTTCATGAGGCATTTCATCATTTTGACAGAGAGGGCTCTGGCTTCCTGGATAAAGCAAGATTTTTAAACATTTGTGACAGGTTCAATGTGCCAACCAGCACCATTCTTCTTAAAAAGGTGAGATGGAAGGGGTGATGTGCATGTGGAATTCCCCTCCTATGGCTCTTCCAAAAGATCCCTTCTAAAAACCAACCCTAACCAGCTGCTTTAGCCTTCAAAGGAGAACAAATACAAAAAAAAAAAGGGCAGGGAGGTCCCAGTTTAGAAAACCTTCTGAGCTGTTGGACTGATCCTGTGTCTTAGAGGAGATAATAATTGCTGTCCTCTAAGGAAAGGGGAAAATAAGTTACCCAGGTTGCCCCCCATGTTTGGCTGTACTGTAATGTGTGAAAATTCCTGCTGGTTCAGGTCTTGGATGAGTAGAAGAGGTTGTGTATCATGATAGAGATGAGGAATCATGACAGAGATCAGGGACAGGCTCCTGCAGAGCTTGGAGTGTCTGTGATGGCTTAAGCACAGCTGGGAGTGAGTAGAGGTGACACTGAGGTGTCAAGGAATGTGCCTTAGGAAGGCTTAGAGACATTCTGGATTTAACAGCAACTGAACTGAAGGTCTAAGAACAAAGTATTTTCCAAAATTATTATTGTTATTGTTATTGTTATTGTTATATTTTATAATCATAATGCCCTGGTTAACACTTGCTGGGCACTAGGAGCAACAAACAGCACAGGGAGATCACAGCTGTGATCTTTAAAAAATGTGAAAAAAGAAAATGTGAGGCAAACTGAGGGAAAAATTCCTGCAGTGAGGATGGAGGAGGATCCCTTCAGGAATGTGACTGGCAAGGATGTTTCCTCAGCATCATGTGATTGACATGTTGATTAGTGGCCAATAGAGGGGGACTCAGACTTTAGAGAAATCTAGAAAGCAGAGGGAGTTATTTCCTCTGCTAAAATAAATACTTTTCCAGAGCAGGCAGCTGTGAGCCTCACAGCCATGGTTAGGAAGGTGCATGGGCAGGGGATTTGTCTCTGGATGTGAGATGAATAAAGGCCCTGACAAGCACCCAGGGCTTTGCTGTACCAGAGCTCATCAGAGCTCACCCTGCCCAGAGGAATTTACAGGGTGGTGACAATCCCTGCTCCACTCTGAGAGTGGCAGAGAAGTGCCATTCCTAAAATTATGTGGGGAACCTGTGACAATTGAAGCTAAACTCCCACATCTGAGCCCCAGTCTAGGACTATGCACTAAAAACATTCATCTCCTCTCTTGAAATCTTAATCCCAGTGTTCCCAGAGCCCTGGGAAGCATGGCAGGGGTATAAATTAAATATATGGCAGGGAGTTCACTGCCTGGAGAGGGGCACAGCTGTCAGTCACAGAAATGAAGCCCAGAGAATCTGTCTCCAGGCGACAAGGGGAAGAAGAATCCTTTCAAGGAATTGTGATATTAGACCTTTTCCATCTCACTGGGTGTCAGAAGGAGATTAGTTATGCAATTAAAGAAACAAAAGCCTTCTTTCTTCCCCTGAAGCACACAAGGGCTGTGGCTCTGTAACACAATGCAGGGTCAGGCACGGACACCAGAACTGGCTCATTAGTGGGGCTGTCACCGAGCTCAATTATCTGCGTCTCCCCTTTATGCCATGTGCACATACCAAAGTGACACCAGAGAACAGGGACTGTTCACATACACTGCCCCCACCCCACTTCTGGCAGGGATTTCTGCAAGATTTCCTGTGGCCCATCCATGCTTTGTATTTTTGTGGCTCTGTTGTCACTCTGGTGAGGCCCAGAAGGAAATCAGGATTAAACTCAAACACTTTAACTCTTCTCCTTGCATAGACTAGTGTCACCTATAGGCATTCAAGGTTGGACTTGAACCTTTAGATCATCAAGTCCAGCCTTTAGATCATTGAGTTCAATCCTTAAATGGTTGGACTCAATGATCTTGTAGGTCTTTTCAGTCCTTAATGGTTCTATGATTCCAAATTTACCTGTGACTCAGGACTACCAGAAATCCACATGGGGGAATAACATCTGCTCTGTCACACAAGGAGAACTCTGGGCACATTTCCATAAAAACAGCACCAATTTTGCAGCTTTTTCCAACTCTTTACGGTGTTTGCTGTGTTTTTGTCCCCACAGCTGATTGACTGCTGTTCCTGTGATGAAGACAAGGTAAACTACCGTGAATTCCTTCTAGCCTTCCCTAGTGACCTCTTCCCAGAAGCTGAAGGACAGGACCAGCAATTGAATTCTCAGCTAACTTGAAGATATTTTACTTCAAAAGGATGTTCTGTTTTTCACCCTTGCTTCATTTTCTCCTTTCCCTTTCACAGACCCAGCTGATTGCACCCTCATGTTAACTTTTTTTTCCTTCCTAACCTCTCCCTCCCCTTTTAGCCACCCCCAAACTCAACCTCACAACTGCTGGATGTTGAAATGAAAGTTATAGGAGGAAAAAAAAAATTCTGAGAACCAAAATCAGGTTCTTCTGTTGTTTTCTCAACCTTTTAGTGCAGCACTTTAGAGAGTTAAAGCTCTCTGGATACTGGAGTGAAAACCACTTCAGGTTTCTCTCAGAATAGCCTTTCACCTTAAAGTAGTGAAGACTGCCAGTTGTTATTAAAATTTCAATAAAACTGTAGTTGCTATGAAAGTGTTAAAAACCCTTTATTTATATAGAATGTCTGGAATAACTAAGGATTAAAATAAGGGTGGGGGAAAACCCACAAATTGTGATTCTGGGTCTACTCAAAATGGGGTGATGGTGGTGAGTTCAGTTGTCTGGAGGTAACAGGGGTCTGGACACAAATCTGCTGACAGCACCTCTGCATTTTTTAACAAGAAATTGGGAAAATGTTTTTAGGATTGATCCCATCTAAACCCACCTTATCCACCTGTCATCTCAGCAGCCAGGACTCCAAGGAAAAGGGAACACAGGCAGTTGGCATAGCAATAGAGCTGTGACACTCGTGCTCCTCTTAAGAGTCACATTACTCATCTCCTGTGAAGGTAGCGTGGCAGGAGCCTTCTCAGCCCAAGTGACACCTGCCAGGTGTTGCCATGGAGCACACAGGAAAGGCAGCTGTCATGCACAGAGAACAAAGCTCTTTGGAACAAAATGCTGCTTTATATCAGCTTTTGTGTCGTGGATTCCCACTTCTCCTCTGACAGCTGAGAGTCTCCACGTGACAGCTCCCTCCTGTCTCTCCTTGTTTGGAAAGGTCACTGCTCTTCCCTTCTGGGCCATTCTGTGCTGCTGCTCACCCTGACCAAGGATCATTCCAGGGATCTCTGGTCCACCTCAGATTTCAAGAGACCAAAAATTTACAGATGAAAATACTTGAGCTGTAGAAAGTCAGAAAATATTTTCTGCACAGGCTCCGAAACCGTAACCTGACCCTCAGCCAAGTGACGTCGTGTGCCTGGGGCCAGCTGCACAGAATATACAATATAGCTCACCAAAAATATGTGCTTAAACCACATCAGATAAATCATCTCCTACAAATACCCTTATCCTCCACTCCCTCTGATGAGAGCAGCCACGAGTAATGAACTCTGGAGCAGCTGCCCGTGCCGTGGACATGGGAAATGTGGGAAGACGAAACCCAGCTGCAAGGGTTTGGGGTGACAGGAGGAGGGGGAATGGTTTTAAACTGAAAGAGTAGATTTAGATTGAATATTGGGGAAAAATTCTTCCCTGTGAGGGTGGGCAGGCCCTGGCACAGGCTGACCAGAGAAGCTGTGACTGCCCCATCCCTGGAAGCGTCCAAGGCCAGGCTGGGTGGGCCTTGGAGCAGCCTGGGACAGTGGGAGGTGTCCCTGCCACATGCACAGCTTAGCAATAATAAAGCATCAGCAGAAACAGCACTGGAAGAATCTATGCCTTTTATTTATTTATTTCAGAAAAATACTTCTGCCAAGTTTATCACAAAAGTCATTGAACAATGAACATCAACAAACAAAATCCATACCAAAAACTGAAGTGAGAGGAAGAATGAAACAAACGGGAAAAAATAGCAGAGACTGTTAATTCCCCCCACCCCCTCCAAAATCAGGAAATTTGCACTAAAGCATAAATATGGAAGAACAGGAATTTTCCTCGAGTTCCTTTACTGAAGTTTGATCAGTTGAGTTCAACATTTTTGAGGAAAAACCACACACCTCTGCCTGGCTTTTCCAACAGCCATTCTTCCTAGAAAAACCCCACACACAGCTCCTAGGAGGAGGAACATACTTCACTGCTGGGCATAAAACCTACTAAACCAACCTTTCACCCCCCATGAAGTTTCCTGGAAGGCTGTAAATCAAACCCCATCATCTCCATCCACTGTTGGCACAATCTGGGGTCCATCTACCAAAGGCAAGAGCCTGAGGCTGCTGTAAACCCCCAGGCACTGCAGCAAAGGCAGGGTGGCTCCAAGCTCCCAGAGTCACTTGGAGGCAAGGAAGAGACATCCCAGAGTGGCCACTCTTCCTGCCAACCAGGAAGCCTACCAAAAATACCTTTTAAAACTCTGAATTGAAGGTAAGGGGACCTACAGGGAAACTGGAACTTGGCTACTACTAACCCAAATATGACAAGTAAGAAGAATCATAAACAACAACAAGAAGAAGACAAAACACGACTGTAATGCCCCATAATGTTAGAGTCACTCAAAAACTGTGTGTGAAATGCTACATGTGTTCTTCCTCTACCCCTTTCTCTTCCCAAGCCCATTCTCCAACTACCTAAGACAAGAAGAGAGAACTAGTGCTGGTATTTCACAGCTCTTCTAGGCTAGGACAGGAAAACACTACACTTCACCCCAAAAACCACAGGCTACTCAATTCCTGACCTCCTCAGGTTGGATAATGGACACAGACTACTAAAGCAGCCTCAAACCCACAGGAGAGGTGGAAGGAATCATGTCCCACTGGAAGTTCTGGATAATCTCCATCACCTTCTGCATTGTGGTGGACAAGAGCTCCTGTTCAGGGCTGGATTTTGGTGTTAGATTAAAGGTTTTTTGATTTTGATGAGTTTGGAGGCATTTTCCAACCTCACCCAACAATTCCATGGTGTTTTCTGCAGATGACACAAGGCTTGACAAGATGGGGCATGAGAAGAGCATCCACTAAAGGTAAGTGAGCTTGTGGCATTTCATAGGCAGAGCAGCCAAGGACAGACTGACCACTAAGGGCTTGCAATGAAAATGCTCCAAGAAAAAGTTCTTTGGGCTGAAAGGAAGGCTGGATCTGCTGAGAAATGACACGGACACAGGAGCAGTTACTGCAGGCTTGCAGCCCAGGGATTGTGCTTGCACAACAACACAGAGTTAGGAGCAGCCCATGGCAGCCCCTCTGATGGAGAGGGGATTGCAAACCTCCATGATGACAGTGGATATCACCTCACAACAAAGGTTCAGCTCAAAAATAACCAACCTGGCAGGTTTGGGTATAACAGAAAGATGGAGATTTCTGAGGACTAAATATAGGGGAGGGCAAAAAAGAAAAAAAACCAGCCCCATCATCTTACAGGTTTAAAAAACCAAAATCATAAAAAGAACACATGGAAATGCTTCAAAAACAAATGTCCCTTTTCCTGATAGCTCTATCAAAAAGAAAACAAAAACCACATAAATGTAGCATATGTTGTACATAAGTAGTAACAGAGGAGAGTGTTTAGCTACTGCCACAGTTCGCAGAGACGCTACAACGTAAGGCACTTGGGATACAAAGCATCACCAGCTACTGTGTGAAGAGACAGGATTGTGCAAGTGGAAAAGCTGCCTGAAGCCAAGCAGGCAGGAGGAGGAATCATTCAGCAGCTGTGTTTTTGGGAGGCTCTATGTGTCACCTGCTAACAGAGTCAGCAGCTCGGCTGCTGCGAGGCTCCGGCGCTGCGGAAAGGCCTGAGGCTCTGGGGAGGTGTCAGCCAGCAGTCGCTCCTGGAGGGCACTGGCAGCAGATGGCAGGGGATGGGAAGAGACAGGAGAAAGGAAAAACCTCTCACACTACACCTTTTCCACCTCCTCCCCAACATAAAGCTCTTCTGCCCCCGATCACGCTGCACTGTGGGTCCTGTCGCTGCCTCTGAGCTAAAAAGTGTTTTCTTCTCTCAGCACAGGCTACGAGGAGCGATGGCAAGGTACCACCAAGGGCTCTGCTCCAGCCTCCTTCCCCAGCCCCCCTGAAAACAGGGAAAGCCCTCTTCTGCCAGTATCTCTCAAATGTTGTGGGGATTGAGGAACAAGAGGAATTTGACTAACTGTCCTCATGGCCCTGCATGTTTTCTCCCTCCAGTGCTTCCTCAACAAGGAGAGGGGAGGAAAGGACAAAAGACACCCAAATAAATGGGAAAAAGCCCAACTCAACTCAAAGAGGGGCAGAAAATCAACCGTCACCTGTTCCTCAAAACACGACTGGCACGAAGGACAACAGCACAGCCTCAAGCTGGAATTGCACCTGGAGAGAGCTGGAGTTCAGCTGCCCCCATGGGCTGAGCCAGGGGCAGGACAAGGATCAGTCCTGGGCTGTACAAGGAGAGCACCTCAGCTCTGTGTCCCTCTCCTCACCCAGCCAAGGGGACACAGCACGAGTCCCCTGCTCCTGCCGTGGCAGAGCAGAACTAAAGCTACGGCCGACTTCGCTGCACAAGAGGCACCAACAGCAAAGCCCAGCTCAGGAACCGCCCCAGAGGACAGTGTGGGGACAGAGGTGCCACTACTGCTCACCTGCCCAACCTAGCCTGGCACAGCACCCCAAAAAGAAGCCCAGTGAGATGGCACTGACCCACGAAACCCCACACAGGTGCTGCTCCCCAGCGGAGTCAGCGAGAGATCAGTCTGGTGGGATGTGGCTTTGTCCTGCCAGCACATGGAGGTGGCAGCGGGCAGGAGCAAGAGGGGGAAGTGGTCTGCAGCAACAGATGGCCTCTGAGGTAGATTTGAGACAATTCCATCTGCCAACAGCTACATGTCACAAGCCAGGCTTTTCCTAAAATTCAAGCTGCTCCTTGCAGCCCCGGCCTCCTTCCCCTTCCCTCCCTGTCATCTCATTCACAGCTCAGAAAGGGATGGAGGGGCTAGGATTTTTGGAAGAAACCCTGGATTTGATAGCACCTTGGGTGGATACAAGAGCTGTATCCTTTGGAAACAAAGAGTGAAGCTGGTGGCTGCCGATGGCACGGCTGGACTGGTGTGGTAGGGATGAGGAAGGCTGAGGTGACAGCATGAGGGGCACTGTCCCACTGATGCAAAAACCCTTTGCAGCAATCAGTTTGTCACCTGGATGTGGTCACAAGCAACAAGAACACCAGATCCATGAGGCACAGACAAGCTGGCAAAGGGCCTGGGGCTGACAGGAGCCAGACCAGCGCTCAGAGCAGGGCAGGCCTCAAGGATTCACGTGGAACTGAGGATGCTGCTGCCCCATAACAAAACACTGAGAGCTGCAGAGCCCTGGGCCCAGCTCTTGGGGCTGGGAGGCCCAGAATAACTATGGACAACCAAGAGAAACCCAGCTGGGGCGAGCAAAGGCTGGGAGGTGGACCTTCCATATGAAGAGGGAAGTTCTCTCCATTCTCTGCTGCCCAGCTCTCCAAAATTCTCAAAAGCAGGGTTCAGAAAACCCCAGTTAACTGGAGGTCCACCAGGAGACAAGACAGGGTTGAGCTTCCTCCATCAGACCCTGGTCTCTCTTTGCAGCATCACCATCCTGCTGAGCGCTGGCCAGATGTGCCCCATCTCACCTGAGAGCACCCCTGAGCCTCAGATCTCACAGCCCCAGCACATTCCCCCAGGAATCTGATCCCATAACACACATTTGGTGCCTTCAAGCTGTCGTGGCCCTGTCCCAGGGGCTCAGGGAAGCACCATGAAGAGAGGGGAGGAACATGCTGTAGGAGAAAAAAGGATTGTTTGGAACCATCTATGATACATTTGTAACCATTAATGAAAATAACCAAACACTAAAATAGAAAAAAAAAAAATAAAAAATTGCACACTGGTTTACGATCAAACAGAGGAAAGGCAAAACCAGGAGGGATGGAAAGGGTTCCTGTGAGGGGGGATGGGAGAAGGGGAAAGGGGCCTTTTTGGTTTTATTGCAAACAGTTCACGAGAGCAAGAAAGGAAGGGAGGAGAGCGAGAGACACCTTGGGAAGATGATTCCAAGCCTTTCAAGATGCCACTCGTGAGGAGCAGGAGGAGGGGCTGCTCAGTCCTGGTATCTCGCCCTCCTCCCCAGGAGACAACCCTTGGCTTCTACGGAGACTTGAGCTTCTTGGTGCGAGGTGAGGTTCCGTTCTCTGCTTTCACCACTCCGTTCTCATGGTAACCTGGGGATGGCAACAAAGGGACACGGAGCTGGTGAGGGGTCCAAAGGGTAATCTGAGGGAGCTGGGGGGTGTTTAACCCGGAGAAAAGGAGGCTCAGGAGGGACCTTCTTGCTGGCCTCACCTCCCTGACAGGAGGGTGCAGCCAGGTAGGGCTCTGCTCCCAGGGAACAAGGGACAGGACAAGATGAAATGGCCTTAAGCCGCCACAAGGGAGGTTCAGCTTGGGCATTAGAAGGAATTTCCTCACAGAAAGGGTGGTTAAACATTGGAATGGGCTTCTCTGGGAGGTTTGGAGTCACCACCCCTGGAGATGTCCAAGGAACGACTGGACATGGCACTCAGCACTCTGGTCTGGTTGACACTGTGGTGATTGGTTAAAGGTTGAAATCCATGGTCTCAGACGTCTTTTCCAACCTAAACCATTCTGTGATTCTATGGAGAAAGAAACTTTGTCCCTTGCACAAGCCAAACCCTTTATCCTCTCAGGACAGGCCCACAGATGTGGGGAAACCCCCACGACATCAGGACACTGCTGGGGACGCCCTGCACGGGCAGCAGCCTTCTGGGGGATGCTGACCCCCAGCACTGACACCTCCACAGTGCCACCCACCCTTCCAGCACTCACCCGAGTCCCTCTTGAGCAGCTTGGTTTGCTGCTTGGTGCCAGCAGGGGCGGCGGCTCGCTTCCGACTGCTCTGCTCGTTCCAGTACTCCCTCCAGCGCCGCAGCTGGAAGTGGATGAAGCGCCACATCACCGAGGCCTGGAAGAGGCACACCAACAGCAGCACACTCATTCTGCCAGGAGCGGAGAAGAGGCAGGCTGAGAACACAGCAGCGAGGCCACTCCCAGCCCGGCCTTCCCCCCACACCAGGGCCGGTGGCCGAGGTCCCCCCGCGTGGCCGACGCCGTCCCTTCAGCCACCATCTCTCCTTTCTGCCACCCCTGAGCCCAGAGCAGCCACCTTCCTTTCCCTCCACACCATAAAGCCCTCAGGTTTTGGTGCATTGATTCTTTCAACTTTAGGGCAAGAATGGATGAACAGGATCACCTCAACCAGCACTGCCCAAAACACAGCGTGGCACAGTCAAGGCACGATGTCCCCGGATGATCTAAAAGCTGGAAGGGAGGTAAGAAACACCCTCAAATTGTCAAGTGTGCCAGCAGTCCTTGGCTTCAAAAAGCTTGGGAATGACCATGCCTAGCAAATTCTGGACTGAACCCACAGCTGCTGCAAGGGTGAGAAAGGCTCCCAGACTGCAAGGCATGATTAGCCCAATTCACCCTCTGCTTCCCACATCAATGGGCAGCAAAACATGGCCAAGCAGAAGGGAAAATGCCTTCTCCTTGACCACATCCATGTAAATGCACTTACAGGTACAAGAAAAGCTTGCAAGCATTTCTCCAAGATAGGCTTGCACTTTAGAACTTCACTTGATTAACACTTTATTTCCTGACTTTTCCCCTCCATTTTGGCTCTGCATAGCCTTTAAACCCCTCCTCACTTCCTTCTGCTCACTAAGACCTTCCCTAAATGCAATCAGAATCAGATCCCCATTGTTTGGATCCCATTTGGATGGAGCTTAGAGCAACCTGGTCTGGTGATGGTCTCCATATCCATGGCAGGGGTTGGAACGAGATAACCTTTAAGGTCACTTCCATCCCAATCCCAAACCATTCTAGGATTCCATGATTTCCAAACTCAGCAAAACCCACGCTGGGATAACACTGCCAAGAAAGACACAGGAGACATTCCTACCTGAAGAGAATGTTGTTGAAGAGGAAGCTGAAGAAGTTTCCTCTCTCAGGGTCCAGGGCCTGGCTCTCCACACGTGGCAGCCCAAAGCCGATGACCAGGATGTACAAGGTGAGGGTGAAGAGCCTGGTGACCACGAACACGACGGCCCAGACGTTAAACCTGCAGGAGGGGCAAGCAGAGGTGTGGGCAGGAGCAGCCCCAGTGCTGACCCAGGAGGTGAGAGCGAGACCCAGGCTCTCCTGGGCTCCAAAGGAGGTCGGGAGCCACAAGCAGCTCCCCTGCTTACAGCTTCTCGTTGTTCTCGTCCGTGAAGTAAACCAGCCGCGCCATGTGGAAGAAGAACTCGGCCAAGTACTGCAACAGCAAGAGGATCAGCCCCAAGCGGGTTAAGCTGGCAGGGAAGAGGAAGAAAAAAGCATCACTGGCCTGGTCAACCTTCATCCTTCAACCTTCAAACTCAGCTACAGCCTTGGCCCTGCTGTCCATGAGCTGCAGCGCCAGCCCAAAGCCAGACCTCTGTGCAGCAGTGGGAGTAGGACAGCAATAGGGGAAATCTTTGTCTACAAACCATCAACACAATCCAAAACATGAGCAGAGCGGGGCTGTATCCAACACAAAACCCCGTGGCTGGCAAAGCTGCTCTGCTTTGTATCAGAGAATGGCTTGGGTGGGAAGGATCATCTCATTCCAACCCCCTGCTCTAGACATCTTCCACTGTCCCAGGTTGCTCCAATGCCCATCCAACCTGACCTCGAATAATTCCAGGGATGGGAAATGCTCTGGACAACCTGTACAAAGTGCCATACCACCCTCACAGGCAAGAATTTCTTCCCAGTATCCAAATCTCTCCTCATTTAGTTTAAAACCATTCCCCTTGTTTTATATACCTGCCTAGGCAGAAAGTCTCTCTCCACAAAACAATCCCATTTATTCCTTCTAAGCTCCTCACCCCACTGAGGATTCCCAGGTGACTCCCAGGGCCAAAGAAGCTGCCCAGCCCCATCCCTGGTGTGTGAGGGATGCTGAGGCAGGTGAGTGACTCACTTGAGCAGGTAGGCGCCGGCGATGTGCAGCAGGTAGAGTGAGATGCAGCGCAGCTGCCGGGGGATCTCCTCCTGCCAGGGGCAGAAAAGCCAAATCAACCTCTCAGCCCTTTCCACCCATCCTCTCCCAGAGCTCCCTCTCCCAAAACCTCCACCTGGCTCTCACCTTGCGGACTTTTTGGAAGTAGAGCTCGGGCAGGGCGTGCAGCCAGTATGCCAACTGGCACAGGTAGAAAAACTTCACCTGGTACCTGGAATACACGGAGGAGCCACGTGAGCCAGCCCAGGCCACAGCAGGACCCCAAGAACCCAAGTGCCAGGGCAGCATTGGGCAATCCCTCCACTGTTTTGGAGCCATAGGATTTCAGAGAAATCCTTTCAGGGCTGAAATTATCATTGAGCCGAGAGAGCTGCACATGGAGTTTATCCAGATGCTTGTGCTATGATCTCTGTGCTCTCAGCAAACCTCACTTTTGTAAAACCAAGAAGGAAGGGTAATCCCCCACTACATTTCTGCTGTGTAAAATGAACAGCAAAGAGATTTTCCCAAGGTGATGCAGGAAACAGGCAGGATGAATAACCAAGCCCACAGGGCCTTCCTCATGAAACCCTCTGGAACAGCCTCCCCAGGCTCACAAATGAGATATCCCCATTCCCCATGGTCTCACTGCAGCACCCTTGCTGCAGGGTGCAAGCAGAGCGTGCTGTGCTCTCGGCACCCTACTACCAGCAGGCAAAACTATGGAGAGGAAGGAAGTGGCCAGCCCCAGAACAAAATGCCCCCACAAGTGCTTACGGCAGATAAACATGCGGGTAGTTTTCCCACAGACTCCGGGGGTTTGAAATGTATCCTTCCTGAAAAAGAGAAGAGAGGCAAGGCTTCAGCAAAACAAAACAGGTCATGAGAGGGTGGGCTGATGGTACATGAAACGAGGAACTGGGGATGACACCCAAGTCTCGTCACAACCTGCAGGAAAAACCACGTTCCCTGTGAGGGCCCAGGCTGAGCTCTGCATCTCTGCCTCCCTAGCACCCCTCTAAAATTTCACCAGGCCCCTTGTTTGGGGGCTGAAGGCTGCTTGCTTAGTTCCACAGAGGGTCCCAAATTCAGGAGAGGATATTTTGGGGTCTGGAATGCTCTGGAGGTGTGGGGTGAGATTCCTGTAGCATGGCTCAGGCAGCCGTGTGCATGGTCCACAGGCTTCTTCCCCACTGGCATTTCCAACCCCAGCAGCCCTTAAGCAACAGGAAGTACTTCTGAAGAGAAAAAGGAACAGAAAACACCAACAAAAATAACTGGATGAATTGCATAGTTTCATTTTTCCACCTCTTGCCTTACAGGACAGGACTCCCTTCTCACTCCTGACACGGATGCTGCCCTGGGCTTTGTGAGGACATGCTGGCATGGGAAATTTGTCCTGCCCAGTCAGCATCACCCATCCCTGTCTGTCACAAGATCCCTTTTTTTTTCAGATGGGGAAGGCCAAGGAAGCACAAGGGTGACCTGCTCTGCACATGTTGGCTGTTTGGGGAGCACATCGTAGCAATGTGGGTTGTAGGAGGCTCCAGCCCCACAGCTGCTGAGGGATGGGTCTGGCACTGGGCAACGGGAGACCAAAACCAGCAGCATCAACTGTTTTGCCAAAATTTCCTTCCTCAGAGCCCTGTGGGGCAGAGGAAGTGCCAGCAGATCTCTAGAAATGCTGGCCTTGAATAGAAAAGTAGTTCTCTGAGAAGGGCTGGCAGGACCCTCTGAGCAGTGGGGAGGGGATCTGTCCCAAGGATCCACCCCCAGAGCCACTGGACCACAGCTGGACCCCAATGGCTGCAGGTAGCAGAGCATCATCACTTCACACTGCCAAAATAGTCAGAGCTCTCTCACACCACCTGTTCTTCCCTCCCCCTTCCTTCCCAAAATGAGAGTTTTTCCTCTAAATTCCTTGGGTTGACACATCCCCAAACAGCATGGTTTCCCTCAAAGATTCCCTCACCATCAGCTTGCCAAGGAAGGAAGCACAGATCCCAAGGAGGGATCCCAAAATTCTGCCCATTAGCCCCATGACCCCACAAAAGGCACCCAAAAACCTCAAGGCACTGAATGTACATATGGAGGACAACAAGAGGCTGAGACAGGCATCAGCTCCTGGAGCAGAGGATGGAGATGATGGGGCCAAGCAGGATTTCTGGGGCCCAGCTCCAAAAATATTTTACAACCCGTTTACCTGTGCCTTGTACAATACAGGAAAAGGCTCTCCCAGAACTGCCCTCACAGAGTGGCTGGAAAGATCCACCACAGCTGAAAACTAAACTGACTGAAATGTGCCTGTTTTGGCCCAGAAGCTGGCTGGGGACTATGCTGCCAGTGGGGTTTTGTGTTCCAGAACCCACAGTTCCCCCTGGAAACCCAAATGCCAGCCAGCCCTGTGCCTTACCGTCACCACGACGTACAAGCACCAGATGACAGAGGTGAGGTGGAAGGCAACCAGCTGCCCTGATTCATTGAACTTGCTGTGTTTGACCTTGGAGAGATGCAGACGCCTGTTGATTTTCTGGGAAGGAGCAGAGGGAGAGACAAACAACAAGAAAACATGAGCCACCATCAACTCTCTCTCTCCTCCTCCTCATCCCAAGCAGCCTCCAGAGATGAAGGCTCACTCATCACCACCTCAGCCCCCCAGACCACCCCCAGAACAGCATTTAACTGCAGCAGGACCGCAGCTCCCCGTGGGATTTGAGGTATTTTGAGGACACAAGACAGGGAATGGCACTCACATCCAGGGCGTATTCCTGCACCACTGCATGCAGGATGATGGCGATGAAGATGTAGAAGAGGATGGTGACCAGATCCTTCAGCCCATAGTGATACTGGACCAGCTCCCCATCTGCAAGGAGACCAAAGCGTGGATCAGACCCCCATGGCCCAAAGGATTTCCAGGCAGCAGGAAACAGCCTGGATGGGGACAGCAGGAGAGGTCATGGCTATGCCAGTGGTAGGGAAAAAGGGCTCTCTCCAGGGCTAGCTCAGGAAACCACCACTCAGAGGTGGGTGGTTTCCCCTCTAATAGGTACACACCTCAAGGAAGGGGACACTGGGGACACTAAAAGCTTCCCCCTGCCACAGGGGACAGCTTGGCTGTGGAGATGGGAATTTATCACCTGGAGGGATGAAGACTTGGCAGGCTGAAGCAGGTGATGGGATCAGGGATGCACCACTAGGAACATCAGGGCTTGGGATAGGATTTCCACCCCCTCAGTTATGATTTAACACTTCCTTATGATCTCCCACTCCTCCCTGAAAACTGCTGGAGCAGGATTCAGCTGCCTAAACACAGATGCCTTCTGCTATTTAGGGATCTGAGGCAGCAGCACAGGGCTGGTGAGAAACAGGACCCATAGGAGTCTGTGCCCTTCTGGAGCAACAGGAGTCCAAACAGCATCTAAAATACCCCAGACATCTGCATTTAAGTGACTATTTGCAGCTCTTAAGCTTATGGGGAGAAGCAGAATTAGGAAGGCTGCAGGAAGCATCATCACAGAAAGCTCAGCCCACCCCTGGCTGCTGCTCTCCCTTACCCTGATCCAGTCTGTCCTCTCCTGATACCAATGCTGGGAAAAGACTGCTCTGTCACCAGCCCTGCCTACCCTAAACAAAGCTTCATTCCAGATTTCTAAGATTTGAATGGGGTTTATGAACACACCTGGCACAAGGACATGAAAACACCCTGTCCTTAGGAGCCCCGGGTGCTGTGCAGACCCAGAGGTAAAAATGGTGCCTGTATCCCAGAGCAAGGTAAAAGACAGAACTGCAAGGCCAAAGAAAATAATATCACGTACATGTGCTCTGCCTCCTCTCTCCAGGGCACCTCAGAAGCTCCAGCAGGAGCTGTGAGAAAGCCTTGGAAAAATTTAGATTCCTCCCAAGAAGCTGCTGCAGCAAGACCTCTCTCCCCACTAGCTCTTGCCCTATACTGATACCCCAATAACTGGTCCTGGGGAGGTGTTTCTGTGCCCCCTGGGACTTCTTGTATCAGGAAAGAATAAATCCCTTAAAAACCAGCAGCGGAAGTTGTCTGGACTGTGCCACAGGGGAGAAAGAACCACAATTTAATCTGGAAGCTGGATGATTCCTTCAACCATAACCAAAGCCTTTAAGGGCAGAGCTTTTATCTTCCGCATGTCTGCCTCATTGTAGCTCCACTAATCCCAACACCCTGCTCTTTCTTTGGATGATTACTCAAACACTCCCAATTAACTGCAGTTTTCTGCCACCAGGCCAGGCTTTGTGCCCCGGGCATTTGGCTCATCCCGAGCCCAGGCCTTTACCCAAACCACCTCCTGCTGTCTCCACGCCAGTGCTCAGATCCCTGCCAGATCCAGAGGGGCTCTGAGCCAGGAAGGCAGCAGCCAAAATAGGAACAGGGGCTGGGAGCTGGGACACCTCCTCTGGTCCGTTTGGTTCCGAGCTGCACCGGCTCACAGCCTCCTGGAATTTACTCCCTGGGAATCGGAACCTGCCGGGAGCAGGGATGCTGAACACCAAGTGCATCTCCATACCCTCCTCTCCATGTGCCATCCCCAAAAATCAGCAGGACAGGGATGACATGTACAGCCCCTGCTGCTTGGCAAAGAGGTAAATCCCTCCTGTTCCTCAGGAGGAGAAGAAGCTGCTCCAGGCAGGCGATGACACAGTTGGATCCTGCCCGACCAGGCTTGGAGCAGCATCCTCACCCTGAAGGCAGCACAGAGTGGCCTGGTCATGGCAGAAAGGGAGAGGAAGCTTGCCCAAACTCCCTGGAAAGCATTCCTTCCCAGCCCTGACAGCGTGAGGACTGGCAGACAGGACCAGAGTGCTCTGAGCCACTCAAACTTTGCTTCTTCACAAAATATTTTATTTATTTATTTTTTAATTTTTAATCTCTGCCAGACTGAATTTACTGCCAGACAAGACCCTGAGCAGCTGATCAGCAGAGGGTGAGCCCAAAGCAGCTAGGAGGGAGGATCTGGGGCAGACCAGGCTCAATGTTCCTTGGGATTTGCAGAGCAGAGGCATCTCTCACCTGCTGTAGGCACACTAACATTATACTGAGGTAAGATGAACAGGAAGGCAGTCTTGGCTGTGACCTGTCAAAGACACAAAGGTGAGAAGAAGCAAATCAGTTGTTAAATCCATTCCTCTGGACCAGTTTTTTTCTGTCACAATGGGAAAGGCAAATCACCCAGGGAGATGCACTGGCACCAGCTTCGCTTGCAGAAACACTGAACCTTGCACTGGTCACCCACAAGGTCCCAGATGCATGTCCAAAAAGGGGAAAAAAGGCCTGGGATGAGACATCAGGACATCCAGAACCCAGGGCTGTGCTGCTCTTCATTTACTGAATGATAGAATTGAATCATGGAATATCCTGAATTGCAAGGGACCAAAAAAATGATTGAAATCCCACTCCTATCCCTGCACAGGACACCCCAAGAATCCCATCCTGTGCCTGAGAGCATCGTCAAAACCCTTCTTGAACTCTGTCAGGCTGTGGCCATTCCCTGGGGAGCCTGTTCAGTGCCCAACCACCCTCTGGGGAAAGAATCTTTTCCTGATATTCAACCTAAACCCTCCCTGACACAGCTCCAGCCATGCCCTCTGGTCCTGTTATTGATCACCACAGAGGGAACCATTGACCAGCTTGCTTTTAATTCAAAGGAATGATCCTCCCCAGCAGCAAAGCAGGAGGCTTTGTGGGGATGGGGCAGAGCACCTACCCCACAGGGCACCTCAAAACTGCACCTCTGAAACCAAAGCACCCTCAAGCTGAGGTCACAGCAAAATCCAGTGCACAGACATCCAACACCAAACATGTCTTCATCCCATCCAACCCCACACTGGCAGCAGGTCACCAGATTTTCCCTTTCCAGTGGCTCACAGCCAACCCTCCAACGCTTCACAAGCACCCATCCTCAAACACAACCATTCCCAAAAAATCCTGTGCCCGTCAAACACCGACAGAGATGAACTGCATTTCACACTGACAGGCTGCCACTGCTTCAGAGCTGCAGGCTATTAAAATCCCAGCTGGAAATTGCTCCACAGCTTGTGGGGGAGACAGGAGGACTTTGCCAAGCGTTCCCATCCTGCCACCACCGGCATTGAGCAACCAGTGCAGGCAGCCCCAGCTCGGCAACAGCAAACTCCGTGGCATGTTTTTGTGATGTTTGGGGGATTTTTGTTTTTTCCACTTAAAAAAAAACAAAAAGGAAATCCCACATGTTGTGCTCTGTTTGTGGAGGAGTAGATGCAGGAGACAGAGACCATGGGCAGAGTTTGGGGTGGGAATGGAAAAAGTGCATCGCCTGGCTTCAGGCTGGCTGAGGGAGACACTTCTGGCTCCTACAGACCTTGCTGGCTGGGAAAGCCAAGTTGCTTCATCCCAGAGCTGTACAGCACATCCAGGACCTGGAGTTTACATCCAAACCTTGCCACAGGCTGGCACAGGGCACAAAACAAAGGCATGGAGCCAGTTGTGGCTGTGATGCTGCAGGGATGGGTGGCCATGTCATGGACATGCTAACAGCAGCAGGCACTGATGGATTTACAGCTCCTGAGTACCTGGCTGCCATCCATTGCTGTAAACAGCTGGGAACAAGACATCATCTCCAGGTGAAGCCTTCTAACCTGCTGGAGAGGACACAGGCCAGAGCTGTGAGTCAAGGAAAATGACCCCAGAGTATCTCCAGGGTGGGAAGCAATGCCTGGACAGAGCTCAGCCCCAGCACAGTTTCTGAGGATTCTCCTTATCTTACTTCCCAAAGCACCTGGTAGAAAGGTTCCTCCATCCACTCCAGCATCAAGCTGTTGTCCCATCTCCACAGCTGCCTTTGCTCTCCTGTGAGCTGGAGAACCACCAGCAGCTTTGGATCCACCCCAGCACATCTCCACCTTTCCTTACAGAAGGGTAGCAGGTTGTTTCCTGAAGTCTCAGTGAAATATTTTAACAACTGAAGACAAATGTAACCTCCTAGATGCAGGCATCTGCAAGGCAAAAACCAGGTTTCCTTGGCTTGGGAAATAGGGATGAGCACCAGGGATGACAAAACTCTTCAGAGCCTGCCTTGAGCATTTCACAGGCAGCCAGGGAAAGCAGAAGTTTGGAGTGGGAAGAGAAATGTGAGGATTATTCAGAGGCACAAGACTTGCTGTCTGTTTGCTCTGAAACAAGATGCTGGTATGGGAAAGGAAGTGCTGGACACACTTCTGCCCCGCAGGGCAGCAAACAGAGCCAGAGCTGCCACTGAACTACTACTGGCATGGGCAGAACTCATGGAATCCTAGAATAGTTTAGGTTGGAAAAGCCCTCTAGGATCATGGAATCCAACTGTTCCCCCAGCACTGCCAAGCCCACCACAAAACCATGTCCACAGGTGCCACACCTACACAATTTTTAAACGATTTCAGGGATGGTGACTCCACAACTTCCAGCCTGTTCCAATCCCTGACTGTCTTTTCAGCAAAGAAATTTGTCCTCATATTCAACCTAATCCTTCCTGGCGCAACACTTAGAGGGTGGGAGAGGGATTTGTGGCTTTTAAAAAGGTGTCTAAGCACACACAACCAGGCAGTTTAGCACCTCTTCCAGAAAGTACCCAACACAACTCTCAAACACTGATATTTTCAGGAATGAGGGATAATTTTTGAGCATCCTTCCCCAGGACACTCTGTGAACTCCTGGAACAGCTTGCCCAGATTGGTTGTGGACTCCCCATCCCGAAAGTGTTCCAGGCCAGGCTGGACAGGGCTCTTGAGTAATCTGGTCTAGTGGAAGTTGTTCCTGCCCATGGCAGAGGGTTGGAATGAGATGAGTTTTAAGGTCTCTTCCAACTTGAACAATTCCAGGTGTCTATAAAACACGTTTCCCTTCTCCAAAGTCTCATCCCAGTGGGATTTGTCTTTCCCCCAGCCAGGAGCCCCCAGGCATGCCAGCATCTCCACGGTCTTGTTTGAATTAAAGACATTCTGAAGGAAGGAAGCAGCTCCAAACCCCTGGCGGGGGAGGCTGGGGGAGTTTTCTGCAGTCAGAGCCGGGAAAACACTTCCAGGGCTTGAAAAACAACTCAAACTAATAACAGACAAAATGCTATCCAAAGGCTTTTCTCACAGCTTTGCGTTTCTTTTCCTCCCCCTAGCCAGAGTTTATTGAAAGACAAACTTGCTGATCCACAATATGGATTGACACAGGCCCTATATGTAAACTAAACCCCAAACTTTGGACCAAAGCCTTTCAAAGTAAACATCTGGCTTCGACAAAAAAGCTCTTCCCAAGGGCGGTGCAGCCCCTCTGCCCCCACAGACAAACTCATCCCCCAGCACAACACGATTTCCAGTGCCTCACCCTCCCTCCTGTTTATTCCCTTTTTAAAAGTTAACCTAAATTCTGGGGTTTTTTTACCTTTTTCCCCACTCCTCTCTAGCTATTCAACCCTTATGCCACCCACGTGCCTCACATCCACATCTGGCAAAGAGCAGGGGAGGCAGCAATGCATTTTGTTTTCCCTCATTAACAATGGGAAGGCCTTAATTTTTAGAGTACTATGGAGGGGACCAGGAAGAGGAAAGTATATTTAGCAGGAAGCCTGGAAATAGCAGCTCATTTGTCAGCTGCCTTTTTCTGACTGTGTCACAACTCAGAGTTTGGGAGCCCGTGACTCACATCCCACAATCTGCACGGGGGAAAGCCCAGCAAGGGCATGGAAGCACTTCTAAAACAATGGTTTATAACTTTATTTCATCACCCCATGCATAAGACTGAGCCTCAGTTTCCCCATCTTAGAGATTACAACAGCAGAGATTACAACAACCCCATCTAATATAGAAACTTCTCCAAAATCAGTGAAGTTTCCCCCAGACTGGACCTGACACCACTCACAGGAGCCACCCCTGGTGGGACACAGGTTAAATGTTCATAAACAGGTTTCATTCTTCTGCAAAGCAGGATGGAAAAAGATATGCAAAGTAATTTCTGCATGAGGATGGGAAGCACCTGTTTCGCATTTCTATACAGAGTAACTCAAAAGAGTTTTTCACCAAAAAAAGGGGGAGGTTTCCTTCTGGACTTCAGCAGCCACGAACACGTGGCAAAATCTCTCTCTGGCATCAGGCAGATGCACAACCCCAGGTGTGTTTTCACAGCCTGAAGGCTTAGGGCTGGCTAGAAAGGAAAAACCCTTTGCAGTGCCCAGCTCAGGACAGCTCTTTTTTGGGGAACTCTCTCCAAGCCTGGGGCTTCCCTCCCTGAGCAACACTACGGTCCTCAAAAACACACACAACACTGGAATAATCAAATCCAGCACACCTGTAACACAAGGAGCAGCCTCATGCCACCAAATCCCATCACAACTGGTACCTGTCCCCTTCTACAGAGGAATTACCAACTTGGTGAATCCATGTGGATGGGGAAAGATGAAAGACACAAAAAGATGCTCAAGGTGTAGCTTATGCTGTGCTTGGGCAGTGGAAGACCCATGGCAGCCCCCCAGCATCACCCTGAGCAGGCTGCTGGAGCAAGGAAGCAGTCAGCTCCTGAGTGATGCCTGGGAAAAGGTTAAAAGTCTTATTTGTGTCTTCCCAAAAAAACCTTCCCTGCAGGAAACGGCCTATTGTGAGCAGGATTCGGCCTCTTCCGCTGAGCCTGAGCTTGGCTGTGGCCACTGGCATTGGGGAAGGTGGAAGCCCAGCTGCAGGGTGGGAAGCAGGGATGAGAGGAGACAGAGGGAAAGGGACAGTGCCAGGTCCTCCTCACCATGGCAAGGGATCAGAGCTGCCACCAAAACTCACCACAGAGGTGGCACAAATGGGCAGGGATGGTTTGGAGGGCTGGACAAGAGCAGAGGCTGCTTCCTCCTTAGGGGAAAAGAAAGCAGAAGGAATAAATGTAATAATGAAATAAAAATAAGCTAAAATACCCAGAAGGACCAAACCCCATGCCAAGGGAAAGGCAGGGATGATGCTGCCAGGCACAGGGAGCACTGGAAGCCACCCTGGCATGGCAAGCACTGTCACCCTGAGGTCTGCTGGGAGCGCAGCAAAGTGCTGCCTTCAGCATCCGAGGGAGACTGAATTAAAAGACATTTAAAAAACCCCATGAACACCACAAACCCCTCCCTGCTGCCATCTCCACAGGGGGGGTTCATCATTTTTCAAAACTGGCCTCATAGCACCACATCAACCAAAAGCACCAGAGCAGCAAGCCCAGGTACTACCTCTTCAGGATGGGGCTCCCAAACTGCAACAAAACCATCTGCAGGGAAAAACCCTGAGACAGAGATGCAACCTCAGTGGCATTTTCTTTTTAGAATACGAGCATGAAACTTGCAGCCCAAGTTTGCAGCATTTGCATGTGGCTTTGGAATACAGCTGGCGCTCCTGGGTCGGTTTTGAAACCCTTAAATAAATACATATATACATGCACAAGAACATTGCAAGGGGTTCGAGTGCTGTAAGAGACTCGTTCATTCAATGAGTTAGCTGTGAAAAAATAGGGGGATAGAAAAGCAGGGGGTTGCAGCGGGGAGGAATTAAGGAAATGGATTTCCTCCTCCTGCGATTTGCTACAGAAGGAGACTTTCCTCCCTCGCCAGGCCCCCCGGCCACCCCTTTCCCATCCGGATTTGCTTTGAAACGTGGCACTGCCGAAGGGGAGGGTTCAGCGGAGGAGGAGGGGGGGTCCCGGCCGGCGGTGCCGCTGACCACGGCCCGGAGCCTCGGCGTGGGATGCCCGGAGCCGAGCGGAGCCGCACGGAACAGGGGAAAGCAGGCGGAGAGGGAAGGAGCCGGAGCGGAGAGCGGCGTTCCCGACACGGCGGGACAGGGACGGCCTTGCGGGGGTCTGCGGCCACCCCGGCAGGGTGAAGGGATCCCGTGGAAGCCTTGCCATGGCCCGCAGCCCTGCGGGACGGCCGGGAGCGGGGAAGGCCGGGGAGCCCCCGGCGTCTGCCCGAGGCCCAGGAGCCCCCGGCGCTGGTCCCACGGCGCGGGGTCAGCGGGCTGAGGGGAAAACACCTGCAAAAGGGCTATTGTTAAAGAAAACAAGGGGAAAAAAAAAAGGGGAAAAAAAATCTTCCCATCTCCAAAAGCTGGGAATATCAGACAAGGCTTGGCTTCTCGCTGTGTGGGGCTGATGTGCCCCTCAGTGCTTGGGACGTCCCGGCAGCTGCGGCGGGTTTGGGGCAGGGGGTCTGACACCCCCTGAGCTCCCCCTCCCCAGCCAGGGACCCCCGGCAGAGCTGGAGCGGGGGCAGAAGGATGTGCCAGCCCTAAAGCCAGCAGCAGGCTGGGTCCCCGTGGGAACGGGGGAACCTCTCCGCTGCTGGGTGAGAGACGGGGAATGAATGGGGCGGCACTCTGACCCCCCAGACCGAGGGGTCCCGCACCTCACAGCCCCCTGCCCGTGCGGGATGGGGACACCTGGCCCGGGTGGGGACAGCCCCGAGCTGGGACAGCCCCAGGGGGGATACCCCATACAGAGCAAGGGGGGTCACCTCGTCCACGGGGTGGGGACACACGGACAGCCGGTCCCGGCGGGGGGCGATGG
>NC_031770.1:109706544-109733457 GCF_001522545.3 Parus major
CCGAGCCGGCTCCGGACCCGGCTCCGGCTCCGGCAGCGCCCCGGCCCGACCCGGGACCGCACCCGGCACCGCTCCGGCCCGGCTCCGGACCTGGCGTTGCCCTGACCCGCACCAGGACCCGGCCGCGGAGCCGGACCCGCACCCAGCCACGGACCTGCGCCCAAACTGGAACCCAGCACCCGACCCCACCCTGGAGCTGGACCAGACCTGGGCACAGACACGAACCTGGACCCAGCCCCAGTACTGGCACTGGACCTCACCCCAGCCCTGGACACCGACCCGGCACCGGCACAGCCCCGGCAGTGGTCCAAGAGCTGGCACCTGGACCCAGCACATGACAGAAAGCTCGGATGTGGACCCAGACCGAGAGATGAGATGTGGCACCAGACACGGACACAGACCCTGGCCTGGCCTGAGCCCCAGCCCCAGACCTGGATCCAGCCCCTGCTCCATCTCAGCACAGTCCTGGACCCAGCACCGAATGGAGCCCGGCACCAGAGAGAGAACCCAGCCCTGGTCACAGCTCCCGCTTGCCCCACACACACCCTAGCACTCCACAGCGGGTGGAGGCACCCACTGAGTTTGGCACCCACCTCACATCTGCTCCCTGGTACTGTGCACATCTGGATATCCACCCATGCTTCAACCCACCTATTGTGTATGTGGGGATCTGCCTGCATCTGCACCCACCAACCATGTGCAGACAACCTCTCACCTCTGCATCCACCTACCATGCACATCTGGGCTCCCATCCGCCTCTGAATCCACCTACCATGCACATCTGGGCTCCCATCCACGTCTGCAGCCACCTACCATGTACCCAGCACCCACCTGTGTTCCAGCACCTACCCCTGTGCACACCCTGCAACCCCCTGGGGCCTTGCTCTGCACCCCAAAGTCCCCGTGCTGAACCCCAAATCTCCCTCATTAGCAGGAAAAGGCCTGAGCTGCCTTCCCTAAACCACCCCCTTCCTAAAAACACACTTCAGCTTGATCTGAGGTGTAGCAGTGGGGACAGAGACAATCCTAACAGGTCTCCAGGGTAAAACAGTAGAACATTTGCTGTTATTTATTGAAGTCAATCCCTAAAATCCCCCCCAAAGCTCCTCAGGGAGCTCCAAGGACATGAGGGGTGCAGGCAGGGCCCTTTGCTGGCTTTGCATAGGAAAATCAAGGTACAAACAGTGTTTTTTGATTTGAAAGATCTCTCTTCAAGCAAAACATAGATCTCTTTGCTTCCAGGGTTTTGTTCAGCTCCTCCAGCATCCCCACGGATCCCTCACAGATCTTGTGTCCAGTGAGGATGGATTCACAGGAGGGAGAAAACACTGCTCCAGCACATTTGAGAGAACTGAGCCGTCTCAAACCTGGCGTTGAGAGCACAAAGCATTTTCCTCCAGCCAAATCCATCCGGGGAAGCACAGTCCCTGGGTCCTCATTAAGCACTCGGTCCTATTAGGCAAGTCCTGATTAGCTGGGCTAAGCCTCTGCTCCCCCCCTCCGTGGTATTGTTTAGCCTTGGAGCCATGGGCACAGAGCTGCAGCCTGGGCCCTGCCTTTTGCAGGAACACTGAAGGCACCAGAAAGGGATTTGCAGCAAACCAAATTTAATTAAAGGGGGGGAAAAAAATATCCAAAGTTTCAGCTTGGAAAAAACCAGACAAATAACAACAGCCCCAGGGCAAATAATTCCATTTTCTGTAATGTCCAAGCATTTTGTTTCAACATGGTTGAAAGTGAAAAGATGTTTTTTTTTTTCTGGGGAAGTCTTTCTTGGGCTAGTTTGGGGGGGTGTGAGTTACATCATTCTGGAGCTGGAGGGAATATTTTTCACCCAGCCCAAAACCTGGCATCCACGGCCAGTGCTTAGAAATTGGGCTGCTGGAAGGTGAGATCCCAGCAGGGCTGGGGCAGGGCTGCTGCCCCACACTCAAGCCCTGTTGGTACAACTCCATCCTGCTTTATTTTGTTTCACCTTGAAAGAGGGACAAGTGTGACCCATTAAAAATAACAAGGCAAGGGGACAGTGGCAGCAGTCAGGACAGCCACGTTCCCAAGCCCAGGCACTCACCTGGGTATTGTTTAATTTCTTAGGGACGTAGCCTCTGTTCCAGCCTTGTTTGCTCCTTTTTCCAGATCACCAGAGTGGCACAGCCAGTTCTCCTGGGGAGCCCTTGGGTCACTCCCTGCATTGTCAAAATTCATGCTTGGTTCCTGCTCCCATGTTACCCTTGAGAGCTCCTCTCACCTGTGGCACTGAGCTCTCCTGGGCTGGGGAATGACCCTCCACCTCTCTAAAGTGCTGAAGAGGGTTTCCTTAAGGAACAAAATGGAAAATAAAAGGTTCACAGGAGGCCAATGAGCAGAAATTTTCTATTCAAGAGCAGGCATAAACTGGACAATCTGTCCTAGTACATTGGGATGGAGATATCCCCTCGCTTCAGCCCTTCTGTGAGTGGCTTTAGCCTAAATGTTGGTGATGAGCACCCCAAAAGCTGGGCAGATCCTGGTCTAGCTCATGATCATTCCTCATCTGAAAACAGCTTCATGGGAGATGCTGCAGAAGGAGCAGAGGGTCTGGCCAGGTCTCCTCAAGCCCTTGGAACATTTGGAAGATAACATCAGCAGGTTGTCTGGAGCACTTGGTCCATTGCCCCTCTGCCAGCTGCAGTCACCTGGGATTTGTGGGATTTCGGCACCCCATGGGTTGCTGTGCAGACAGACCAGAGTGTGGAGTGACCAGGTCACAGCTACCTGGGCACAGCTCCGAGGATACAGCACCAAAATCAAGACTCAGCACCATGGTGGTGACAGCTGGAGCTGGTTCTACCAAACCCCCAGGGTCCCATCGTGCATCCAGTGGGATCTGGGGCATCTCCCTTCACACACACACACCTTTGGATATGAAGGCACCATGGGATATTTACATGGGACTCTTCTCCTGAAGAGGGCAAGACTCTGACAGTGATTTTCAAACATCCCCCATGGCCCAGTGATGCCTGGGAAGTGAAAGGAGATGCCCGCAGCATTCCTCCAGGCACTCGCTGTGCACTCCACCTCCAGTATCCAGAGCTCCCCAGTTCATTCCCACTGGTTCCCAGAGCAATTCCACAGCAGCATCAGTCCTGCACCTCCCTCTCCAGTCATCATCCCTGGAGGAATTCAAAAGTCGTGTGGATGTGGCAGGTGGGGACATGGGTTAGTGGTGACCTTGGCAGCGCTGGGGAATGGTTGGACTGGATGAGCTCAGAGCTTTTCCCACCTTAATGATTCCATAACAGAATGGAGGTGCACACAGTATCTGGACCTTGAGCAGCATCTCCCTCTGGTGGCAAAGCAACAAGTTTTGGGGAGAAACTCCTCCCCAGCGTGATTTCCCCGGTCTGGCGGCATTGGGAAACATCTGGATGTGCACCAGGTCATTGGGGCATCTTCAGCTCCGCCCCCCAGAAGATGGGAAGGGTGTCCCAAGCTGTGATTTGCTGCTGGAGTCCTCCTAATTCAAACGTGGCTTTACTATTCACTAGAGAATAGATTCAGATGGGATATAGGGAAGAAATCCTTCCCTGTGAGGGTGGGAGGCCCTGGCACAGGGTGCCCAGAGAAGCTCTGTTTGTCCCATCCCTGGAAGTGTCCCAGGCCAGGTTGGATGGGGCTTGGAGCAACCTGGAATGGTGGAAGCTCTCCCTGCCCATGCAGGGGATTAGAATGAGATGATCTTTAAGGTCCCTTCCAACCCAACTCATTCTGGGATCCTCTGATTAAATACAGGTTATTCCTACAGGCAGAGACCCGTGGCTCAGTGCTGGGACTGTACAAGCACACAGGACTTGGACCCTGGGTGCAACAGGGCTCTCACACAGGCTGGAAGCCTTTAAGGACAGACAATCCATATTATCCCACCTGATTTCACATTGCTCCGAAGGAGAAGGGGAGGGGGAGTATTATTCACCAGTGACCAGCTCTCATCATCAGAGAGCAAAGCCATGGGAACACAATCCTCACACAAACACCCTCATCCCTATCCCAGTCCTCATGCACCAGATTCCTCCCTTCTCTTTTGCCATTCCTTGATCTACCCAGGATTTCCACCTCATCTGAGGTCAGAGCTATGAGCTCACAGTGCACCTCTGCACCATGGATGTGCTCTGAGAAATCAAAGTCTACGTTTACACCTGATTCCTGCACACAAAAGTATTCTTTACTTTCTCAAAATTATGTTTCTCTCCTGATTGGCCTATGGGACAGTTTCATGCTGGCTGAATCTTTTTCTAACATCCAACCTTAGCCTTCCCTGACACATTTTCATGCCATTCCTTCAGGTCCTGCTGCCCAGGTCCCTTCTTCACCCTCCCACTGGAAATCCTGACAACTCATCCTGGGCCTGCAAGAGACAAGAGTGGGAAGAAAGACCCCCTCCACACTTATTTTCACCCCCAATATGAGACACAGACATAGCAAAGGCTGGTTTGGGGTGTTTTCAAGAATAATTATATATTATCAAAAGTAGAAAACCAAGCTAGATAAAAATTTCTTTAACGGCCTGGCAGCACCGCTGCCTTGTGTGATCCACAGAGTGAGAAGGGCTCTGGAAAAGCCACTGGAACTGCTCCTGCCTGCAGAGCACAGCCACAGCTCGAGGGGCTGGGGTCCAGATGGAGACAGGGAGCCTTCACCCCCTTGGAATGTGGCTTCACTCCATACTCAGCACCAACTGGGTTTTCCTTGCCCTGAGGAAACGTCTGGCTGGGTCAGCCCTGAGCAGTGAATGCATCATGGAAGCTTTTTTTAAATAATTCATCACATGTCTGTGCCCTTCCTGCTGCCTTTCCTGACCTGTGGCAGCACCAGATTCCTGCCCTCAGCAGGACAACAGCTGGAGAGCACAGCCAGATGTGCTGCAGCTGGCACTCAGGAGCTTGGTGGTGAATCCAGCTGATCACATCTCAATGAACACGTCAAGCCAATGTCATGGGCACAAATCCATGCCCAGCCAGCCTGGTGGGAAGCACTGGCTATTTCTGAGACTGTGATATCGACAGTTTTAGTTCCTGACACAAATAAACCCTGCCTGCACCAGGGATTTTATGGTGGCAGTAGAACTGGTTTGAGATTTGGCCTGAGGCTAAGTTTAGGAGGGAGGGAGCATCCAGGCAGATGTGGATTATAACCTGCTAACCTGGTCTAGTGGAAGGTGTCCCTGCATGTGACAGGGGTTGGAACTGGATCAGCTTTCAGGTCCTTTCCAACCCAGATAATTCTGGGGTCCTGTGGTCCGCAGCTGGAAGGGGACAAGGAGGAGGCTGGAGAGAAAAGACCACTTGAGGAAGCTGGACAGTGGGCAAGCTGCAGGACATGGCTTTTGGCTGTAATTCCAGGTTCTGAGGTTCTGGTCTGCAGCATGAAGAGGATCTGCAATCCTGTGACCCCCAAAAATGGAGCTGGTAAAGGCCTCAAGATAAACCTGGTGGGGAAAAACAAATCAAGCAATGCTGAGCCTTACTTGAGGCCTTACTCTGCCTGGAAGGAAGGACATCCAAGAGTAAAACCCATCATTTTTCTAGTTTAGGCACTTATTTGTCCTGAGAAAACTGCTTTGGCCAGCACTGCAACTCCTGGAGACAGCAACCAGATCTCCACACTGGGACAGGCCAGCAGCTTGTGCAGGCACTGGTTAAAGGACAGACTTGAAATCATTATCACAAATACACCAAACGCAGAAGGATCTGGCTGCCTGGCAGGTCTGTCACATAAATAAGCTCAACAAATACCCAGCCCTGGACTTCTAGGGCTCTTTAAGGCTTTTGAAGTTCTTCAAGACTGCCTGTAGAAGATGTACTGGGAGGGAAGGTGATGGAGGAGCACATCTGCCCCATGGCAGGGGAACTGTGGGGACAGTCTTTGTCCCACCACCTCCTGCCATAGCCTCTTGATGACACAGCCACCCCAAGGCTGACTAAGGTGACAGTGCAGCCATTCACAGGGTCACTTTGGTACCCCAGACAGGTCTGTCCCCTCTCCCAGCTCCCCCAGTCCTCGCTGGGGGCATTTAGAGCTGGCCTTGGGGGTGGAGGTGAAGCACGGTGACCTCAGCTTGCTCCTCACCACAGTCCCCTGAGGGCCACAAGGATGGGTGTCCCAAAGGTGATGGCACCCCACAAGGGCACCCTCTGTCCCTGTGGGCTCTGAGCCCTCTTTGGGGGGACCTGCCACCCCACAGCTGCCTGTGTTGCCGAAGGAAGAGCTTCTCTGCAAACACCTGTGGGCACAAGCACCCATGATTGGGCTGATGCTGGCCATCCCAAGGGATAAATCCCTTCCTCTTCCTCCTCCTCCTTCTCCCAGGCAGCCTGGGGGAGGCTGAGCTTTGCTGTCCCTTTGCACCAGGGCTGTGTTCGTGGCTGTGGCTGTCCCTGTCCCAGGCGAGGCGATGCCTCCTGCACTTGCACTGAAATACACAGAGGAGCTCTCGGTTGAATCCGGAGAGAAGCCACTGGCATGGGATGTGGATGGGGGAAAATCAGGCTCCTGCCCTGCTCCATCCTCCTGTGCCATTCCCAGAGTGCCAGAGCTGGGTTTGATGCCTGCTCCATTCCCCACTGCCAGCCCAGAGGGATGGATGTCCCTCATGGGGAGGGAAAGGTTTGCCCCAGGCTCAGCACCAGGGGGTTTCTCCATCACCCATCCTCCAGGAAAAGCCTCTCCCACGCCACCATCTCCGAAAGCTGCGTTGATCACAGACAGATCTCCTGTCTTCAAGGCCAGCTTCACCAGCAGCCAGTGGTGATGGTCTGTCCAGCTGTCCTCCAAACACCCTTTGGACTGCAGCAGCGATGAGCTGGTCTCGTTTTTGGGCTCTGTCTTCGTCCCTTCCCCTGGCAAGGACCCTTCATCTCCCAAAGTCCCTGAACTCTGCCCAGCCTGGGAGCTCTCTCCAGACACCTCTTCATCCCCAAGTGCTGCAGCACTGCAGATTGTCTCCAGGAATCCCTGCCAGATCTCTGTGGACTTGGGATGGAGTAGGCTGTAGTAAATCACCAGAGCTGTGGCACCTGGAAAGGAGCAGAAAAGTGTCACTGAGGAGTCCCAGCAGCATTTTGGTCAGGTGTGGAGAAGAGGCCAGGCCTTGCTGCACCTCCAGATCAACAAGACCTTTGCAAAGACACTGCTGAGAATCAGGTGTATGAGCAGCACATCTTTCAACCATTTATGGAGATGCAAGAATCCCATTTGAGCAGATTTTGGCAAAGGAAGTGCACACTCAACCCCAAATTTAATCTGGATTAATTTGCAGACTGAAAGTTGCCCAGCAGGGAGATGTGTGATGTAGGAAACCTTCCATGTCACAGCACCCCATCCTCTGGCCTTTAAATGAGACATCAGCAGGTTTTTAAGACATCTTCCTACTTATATCCTAAACTCATCCAAAACCATGGGAATTGCTCCTTTTCCATCTCATTTCTTTAATACAGTTGATCTGAGGGTCTGGGGAGTTGCACCATCTCCCTCTGCCCCCATCCCTCTGGGAAAATATGACCCTGCTTGGCACAAAGATGCTCCAAGGGCTGGATCACCTCTGGTCTGAAGCCAGGCTGTGAGAGTTAGGGGTGCTCACCTGGAGAAGAGAAGGCTCCATGGAGGTCTTACAGCCCCTTCGAGTGCCCAAAGGGGCTCCAGGAGAGCTGGAGAGGGCCTTGGGACAGGAGTCTGGACACTTACTTCCTCAAACTACTCTCAAAATTTGTAATCCAGGCTCTAAAATCAATGTTCTTACCTATTACAGACCCTGACATGACAGCTCCAGTCACAGTCAGGCTGTTCCTCAGCTCCACCTGCAGAAACCGGGTGCCCAAGAGCAGCAGGAGTGTGTTCTCCATCAGCATTATCTGCAGGGCAGAGGGAAGAGAGTCATCGTTTACATCCTTCTGATGGCTTTAGATGTGCCTCTCACAACAGAAAACATCAATTTTCTAGATTTTCATAGATTCTTAGAACCACAGAATGGTTTGGGTTGGAAGGGAACTTAAAGCTCATCTCATTCCACCCCCTGCCATGGGCAGGGACACCTTCCACTATCCCAGGCTGCTCCAAGCTCCATCCAACCTGGCCTTGAGCACTTCCCCTGTTATATTTTGGACCTAATTTATCATTTAAAACACAGAAGTTGACAAACTGAACTTTCTAAAAGGTCTTCACATATTTTTTACCACTGACATTGTAAGGCTGCCTCTAAGGAGTCACAGCCAGTGCAGAAGGCACATCCACCTTGGTGACCACTTGGCTTTGTCAGGACACAGTAAAACACTGGATTTTGAGCAAGTGGTGATGTGAGAGATGAAAGTGGAGAGTCTGAAGCTGTTGCTTGTCCCCAGCAGCTGCATCCATGTGAAATACAAAACATTCCAGGTACTCACTGCATAAAATATGGCCACCCTGGACTTGGAGGGGCCGGGCCTGACGTTGATGTAGCAGAAGATGTACACAGCTCCCAGCAGGCAGTTGAAGAGCCTCCAGCGGCACGGCTGGGCCACGATATCGGTCTGCTGGGCCCCCAGCCAGAAGGACATGAGCAGCCAGTGGACCCCTGCAGGGAGAAGAGACTGAATTTGCAGCCTCCTCCTCCTGGGGGAGGCTGCAAACAGTCCCAGCAGCAGGAGCATCACGGGGCTCACACCGGGGTGAGATGTGGGGAACAGGAGCTCAGATCTCACCTGCCACAGCGAAAACCCAGAAGGAATAGAGCCTGGCAAAGAGCACCAGGGCCAGGACCCGGGTGCCCAGCATCCCTGTCCTCCAGAGCAGCAGGCACAGGATGACGGCGGCCGGCGGGCTCAGGTGCCCAGGCTTCAGCAGGCAGGTGCAGTAGCTGTAGGAGACCAAAGCCCAGGCCAGGGACAGCAGGGACAGCCCTGCACTGACACCTGTGTGGGGACAGGGGCAGTCAGGGCTCTGAGGGAGGCCCAAATGCACAGCAGGGCCAATTCTCTGTGTTAGGGAGGTGCTGGTAGCACGGTGCCCACATACAAGCCAGACACCCCTTGAGCCTGTCAAGTGAATCATGGAATCAAGGAATCACAGAATGGACCTTAAACGCCATCTAGTCCAGTCCCTTGCAATGAGCAGGGACACCTTCCACCAGACCAGGCTGCCCAGAGCCCTGTCCAACCTGACTTGAATGTTACCAGGGGTGAAACTGGAGTATTTCAACTGAATCTGGTCACTTGGAATTTCCCTGTGGATGCCCTCTGAGTGCTGTCTCCATGGACAGAGCTCTGCAGCCCCAGGACAGCTCCATCTGGTCACGGCCATCAGACCAGAGACGGACAATGAGTGAGTGTGACCTTACATGCTGTGACTCCACACCACAGCATCCCTCTTTACACACCTGGAAGTTCACCTTTGGGGCAAAGCAGCCACCTTTGCATTCAGCCACAGCAGATCTTTCATCCACATTTGTCCCTGCTGCTTCCCAGTCCCCTGGCAGCACATTCCTCCATCCAAAGGACACGCACACCCCTCACCCAAGCACATCCCCCCTCTACAACCTGAACCACCCCCCTGGGAACTCACCAGGGATGAAGCCTGCTGGGTCCACGGCCACCACGACATAGGCCTGGAGCAGAAGGTGAGGCAGGGTCTGCAGCAGGGCCTCCAGGAGCCGCAGCACACAAACATCCCCGAGCTGAGCCAGCACCTCCCCGGCACCGCCGCCCGTCTCGGCCGCCGCCGCCCGCAGAACATCCCAGTACCTGCAAGAGTCACCGTGACGGGATGCCCGCCCTGGTTTGAGGAAGTCTGGGGCTGCACCCGGGTTGTGGGGGTCGGGAGGATCGCGGGGAGCATCCCTCACCGCTTCCAGAGGCCCAGCTGCAGGAGGTGGAGCGCCAGGAGCCAGCAGCCGGGTGTGTGTCCGTCTGCCCGGAACCAGAGGATGCTGAGGAGCTGGGCGGCATAGCCGGGCACCAGGCAGGCGACGGTCAGCCCAAACCAGCCCAGCTGCCCACGGACAAGGTAGTGGATGATGGCACAGAGCCCTGGAGAAGGGCAGAGAGGTGATGCTGAAGGATGACACAGCCACCCCCCCCCCCAGCAACTGAGCAGTGCCGTTCATAACCACAGAATCCCAGAATGGTTTGGGTGGGAAGGGACCTTAAAGCTCATCTCATTCCCCCCCCCACCATGGGCAGGGACACCTTCCACTATCCCAGACTGTTCCAAGCCCTGTCCAACCCGACCTTGGACACTTCCAGGGATCCAGGGGCAACCACAGCTTCCCCGGCCAGCACCTCCCCACCCTCACAAGGAAGAATTTCCTCCTAATATCCGATGTAAACCTCCTCTCTGTCAGTTGAAAGCCATTCCCGCCAGAGCCCCATCTCCCAGCCCGCCCAGGGGGTTCGCAGCCCTTGTCCTGGGCTTATCTGCAGCTGCCGGCTCCCGGTGGCTTTGTCAGCTGAGGCACAGCCACCGCCACCGAGGGGCCCGGCCCTAAGAAGGCTCTGATAAATAGCTCGGGCTCCAAAATGAAAAAAATAATAAATAAATGAGGCGGGGGGGGCAAAAAAGTAAATCGATTTTTCAAATATGAAAAGAATCCAAGAGGACGGCTGGACCCGCGGGGATGGCGGGAGCAGAACCGCGCATCTCCCCAAGAGATGACAGGGATGACACCTCCCCCACCTCCCCCGGTACATGGAGGCGATTCGGGACCCCCGGGGTGGCTGCAAAGGCGTCACTGCCAGCATCCCATCCGCCTTTCCCCTCCCCTCCGCCGGAGCGCAGCCCCCCAGGCCCCCGCGCATCCTGCGCGCATCCTGCGCTCACTCACGGGCGCCGCTCTCCGCCGCCAGCAGCGTCAGGCTGAGCCTGGGGACGGCCCCGCGCATCCTGGGAGCACGGCAGGGAGGAGGAGGAGGGAGGAAAGGGAGGAGAAGGAGGAGAAGGAGGAGGAGGAGAAGGAGGAGGAGGAGGAGGAGGAGGAGGAGGAGGAGGAGGAGGAGGAGGAAGAAGGAGCCGCCTGGGCCGGTCCCGCTCCGCCCCTCCCCGGCCTCACCGGGCACCTCCCCCCGTGTCCCCTCCCTGGCAGTGTGACATCACGGTGCTTCCGTCACCCCTGGGGGCTTGGGGACAAGAGACCGACCGGGGCTTCACCAGCCCGAGACCCCTGGAGCTGCTGTGCGCTGCCACAAGCCCATCCCGCATCCCCCAAATTGTTGTGCACCGGCACAAGCCCACCCCGATGTCCCCCGGGTTCTCCTGCAGCGGCACAAAGCCATCCTGATGTCCCCTGGGTTCTTCAGAACTGGCTCGAGCCCATCCCATTGTCCCCTGTCTTACCGTGCACCGGCACAAGCCCACCCCGATGTCCCCAAATTGTTGAGCACCGGGAAGCGCCCACCCCGATGTCCCCAAATTGTTGAGCACCGGGAAGCGCCCACCCCGATGTCCCCCGTGTCACGGGGATGAGCACTAGGTGGCAGCTGGGACATGGTGTGCACAGAGCCATCAATTAATCCCGTTGTTTTCCCACCCTACCACAGAGACGCTGTGAAATCCATCCCAAGCATCGGAGGTTGCAGGGGCCCTCTTGTGTGCGTTTGCTTTTTATCCCAATTTCCAGCCCTGCAGCCTCCAGCCCTGATGCTTTTTAGAAAATAAATTCCCGGCATGTCTCTACAGGAAAAGCCACAAAGGGGGGGTTAATTAAGTCAAAATATCACCTCTGGTTTTGATGGTTTCTGCAATATGCTGCAGGAAGCTCCCAAAACCTCGTACATCATCTGGGCTGTTGGATGTAGCTGTGTTCCGGGACTTTCATACATTTACTGTTGTTTTTTTTAATTTTGTTGAGGTTTTTTTGCAACTCTGGCAATAAAGCCCAGGCTCTGCTGTGCAACATGAACCACCAATCTGCTCAGAAATGGCCTTGCCTGGTTTTCTCTACTCGTGGGAGCATCCCCAGGCACTCTGTGGGTCTCCAGCACTGCTTTTTACCAGGAACTTGGCATCTTTGCAGCCTCAGCTCCATCTGATTGGGTTTGGGGGCCCTTTGGGTGTTAAGGACAACCCACTCTTCCTCCTGTCCTACTGCCCTGCCCGAATTTGTGTTGCATTAATTAATGATGTTGGGCTGTTGGGCCCAGCTCCAGTGAAGCAGTTTAATAAAGGGGTGTAATTAGGGCTCAAGTGAAGCTCAGCCTTGGCTGTCTCTGTCCTCCACAGCAGCAAATACCACGTGGCCCATTCCTAGAAAACCCAATTTTTAGCATACAAAGCACAACTCAGCCTCTAATGGACACCAAAGCCTCTTCCAGACCTGAGAGTGGGATGTGGAAGAACCATTTTTTGCAAATTCAGCAGTGTGGGTGCTGCCAGGGTCCATGCAGGCACAATGTGACCCTTCTTGTCACCCACTGAAGACATTTGAACCCCGTCATCTCATCCCCCCTGCCCTCCATCATCACCATTCCCACCCTGAGGTGTCTCAGCTGTCTTTCCTCAGTCTCTCCTCCTGTGTTCCAAGCCAGGAATAAATCCTGTGCCATCATCACCCCGGAACTTTGCCAGGCAGAGAAGGAGTAAGCCAGAAAGGCCTTCCAGAAGATATTCCCAGAGCTAGCCACCCTCCCCAGATTCTCTGCCAGCTCCCAGTTGCTCTGGCTGCCTCCCAGCCACCGGTTTGGCTGCACTTTTCTCTGCTGAATTTCAGCACCCAGGAGCCTCTCTTGCTAAAAAACTCCTCATGTCTCCAAGACAGCTACATCCTGGAGAAGAGAAGGTTCTGGGGACACCTCAGAGCCACTTCCAGGGCCTAAAGGGGCTCCAGGAGAGCTGAAGAAGGACTTGGGACAAGGGATGGAGGGACAGGACACAGGGAATGGCTTCCCTCTGCCAGAGGGCAGGGATGGATGGGATATTGGGAAGGAATTGTTCCCTGGGAGGGTGGGGAGGCCCTGGCACAGGGTGCCCAGAGAAGCTGTGGCTGTTCCTGGATCCCTGGAAGTGTCCAAGGCCAGGTTGGACAGGGCTTGGAGGAATCTGTTCTGGTGGAAGCTGTCCCTGGCCATGGCCCCAGCCCTTGGAGTATCTCCATGGCCTCCTCTGGACACTCTCCAGCAGCTCCAGGTCTTTCTTGCATTGGGGACCCCCAGATCTGGGCTCGGTGCTCCAGCTGAGCTGCCCACAGGTGACATCACACAGACCCAGCTGTTCCTCACGTGCTGAGACACTTTTCAGCCCAGATGTTTGGCTGCACATCTGTTTGCAAACACCTCACAACCCCTCAGGGAAGGCTTTCAGCTACAGCCCTGCCCTAAAGGACTCAGGGACCAGGGCACATCTCCTGCAGGACCTGCCCTCGCCTGAGGTGATGCAGCAGAGCAGAACTGACCGGTGGTTGTGGATGATGCCAGGAGATGCAGACATTAGATTTTTCCTCTGTAAAATGTATATTTTTCTTGCTGTACAATGATGATTCTTAGAACAGCTGGTCCTGGCATCCACAAGAACATTTACATTCTTGTGTTAGGTGCAAAGGACCCAATTCCAAAGCTGTTTGTGGGAGCTGCTCTGTAGAAGTGACCACAGCACAATTATGTGTAAACACAATGTAGGACCAAAACAAAAACAAAAACAAAAACAAAACAAAAACAAAACAAAAACAAAAAACAAAAAACAAAAAAAAACCAAAAACAAAACCAAAAACAAAAACAAGGAAAGAAAACACCCAAAGGAGCAGCCCAGAGAAACAAGAAGCCTGGGGGCAGCCTGAAAGCTGCTGAAAAGGCTGTGCTGGAAACCTCAGTGAAATAGTTGCTTTGATTGGGAAAGAAAACAAAGAGATCTAAGAAAAATCCCTGCAGGGCATGAAGGGCGAGCCCAGGGAGGCTCTGGCAGGGATGAGCTCAGCCGTGCTCCAGCAGCTGCTGGAGGAGAAAGGCAACTCCCATGGAATGGGGCCGGCAGGATTCAAGTAGGAAAGAGGGATAAAAGAGAAGATCCCTTTGCAACAGGCACCTGAATTTATAGAAATGCCTGTAAATGCATGAAAAGCAGGGAGCCATTGGAGGAATCCTTGGTGAGAAAGGAGGATGCTTAGGAGTGATGTGCTCAGAACTCTTCTGTCCATGGCAAGAGAGTAAAAATAACAATAAGACTAAAATTTCTGGGCATGGGCTGCAATAATTTCCATAAATGGATATGACATAAAATATCTTATGTGCCATGCAGGTAACCTGGTAATGAAAATGTTTTGATGCAAAAATTTGAAAAACAACCAAACCACTTTTTCCTTTTTTATTCTTAACTCTTAGATTCCTGTTTCCCTCTCTCACTTTTTTCCTTGCCATTCCCTAGTGCAGATCTTTTCCATGTTCTTAATTGTCCAGATTTTCCCTTCCAACAGCAGTAATGATGTAGAATAAATGACAGTCCATTAACCCTCTTGCTGAATTTCCAAAGAAAAACTAACTGTCCATTTAACGTGGGTTTTATTTTAACATCATTCCAGATGATGATTATTTTACTTCTGTGGTGATGTATTGTTCATGTTTGTAAGGAAATGAAAAACCTCTGAGAACAGATGGAAACAGAGACCTTGAGGGAGCTGCTGTGGCCAAAGGGTTGCTCAAAGGGAGGAGGCCCAGGGTGGTTTTTCTCATCTCAACACATTTCCTGAGGTGGTGCTGCAATGGTTTGAAAGCCAGACCTTGGTTCCTCTTAGGACAGCAGCAAAGAGGATTCATTGGGTGCCCCCAGAGCTCTCCAAAGCCTCATTGGCCACCAAAAGGCTGTGGAGATCAAACATCCCTCAGCACCCTCCAGGAACGGCACAAACCCACGCCCTGCTCCTTCATCCGGGTGCCTGACACTGATCCTGGGACTATTCCAGCCTAAAGCTTCTCCTGCCTGGTAACAACCAAAATATTCTCATTATTCAGCCTCTCCCAAAAGGTTTTGTCCTTCTTAAACGGGCTGGAGACTTCATATCTTTCTGCTTTATCTGCATTTTGTTTTATTGTTTTATACTCAGCTGTGCAGTGACTCCAGGCTGTCATGAGCCAGCTCTAGAGGTGTCAAATGTTGATAAGGGAGAGGAGTTTTTCTTGGCTGCAGGAATTGCAAATACTCAAAAATTTATCCTGGAAGTAATGTAATTCTTGAGAGGAAGAATAAACAACAGCCTCCAAGCAAGAATAATGAAAAGCTGGCTTTTGAGTTAATTTAGAAGAAAATTGCTTTTTCTCCTCTTTTTTTTTTTTAGTAGAAAAGCTTGAGAAAACTCATGGAGTTGTTTTAGGTCAATCTAGCAAAAATTGTCTTATTTTCTGAATTAACAGCTTTAACTTCCATAAGGCAAATCAAAATTTATTGCAATGCATTGCAAGTTATCAAGAAATCCAGGATAAATTGCTGGTCACTTGATGCCTTAATTAAAAGGGGATTTGAAACTGAATTTTTTTGCATGGAACTTTTTTCCTGTGGCATGACCCTATGTGTGCTCCAGGAAAATCTTAGGACAATAGACATGATCATGACAAAAATGTGTAATAACCTCTTTTAGGTAGCTTCCAGGTCCTGAAGAACATTTCTCTGTATGACTTTTGGGACTGTGGAGGGATAGGGCTCTAACCAATGTCCTGGTCTCCTTTCTCTGCAGTGACCCGAGATCCCAGCCACCCTCTGCCATGAAAATCCTTCCTTTCCTCCTTGTTCTCCTCTTGGTGGCATTTCAGGGAGCTGCAGGTAAGGTGAAGGACTAAAGAGAAGGTGATGGTGTCTTGCAAAGGTCTCCTGTGCCCTTTGGGATGTGACCAAGCTGCCTCTTGCAAAGAAGCCTCACATAAATCATCAAAACTCTTTGGAGATTACAGATGAGAAATTAAATTAGCAGGCAAATACTCCAAGCATCACTTTGAAAGGGGCAACCCCAAAATTACCATTTAGCACCAGTGTTCTCCCCGTTGAACCTAGCAGGCTTGCACATAAATCACGTTGCCTCTGAGTCACCCAACAAACAAATTAAACCATAATCAAATATTCTTAAACCACACAGAAGATATAAAAGAAAAGAAAAAGGGATCTGGCCCCATGTTCTTCAAATATCCTTATCTCCTTGGTGGAGAAACCTGTTCAGCCCTAAGTGCTGGTGTAGGCTGTTGTGGGGTGCAAAGGAGTCTGGAACCCCAAACCAACTCTATTGTCCAGAAAAAGGGATTGTATTTTATTATCAGCCCTGAAAATGGCACAGCTACATTTGCAGGGTGCTCTGTGCCCCTGAGCAAGGGCTGGTGGAGTTTTGATCCCTGTGGGAACAGGGTGGAAGGTGTTTTCTGGGGAAGTGAGGAGGGGAAAAGACTGTGATGAACTGCAGCAGACCAGAAATGTGTCAGATATATCCCTGGAGGGATTTAAAAGCCATCTGGATGTGGCACTTGGGGACATGGATTAGTGGTGGGCTTGGCAGTGCTGGGCTAACAATTGGACTTGATGATCTTAAAGGTCTTTTTCAACCTAAGTGAGTCTGTGATTCTATGATTTTATGTGGTTGTCTGATGTTATTCTTACCTGGGTCTCTGCCTGTGCCAGTTCTCAGAGGCAGGACACTGGGCAAAGAGTTCCTTTGGTGGGTTTCATGTCTTTATTTAACACACAGCAGATGCTTGGCCTGTTTTCAGTAGGATCTTCTGGGTATATTAAAGCCAGAGATTTATCTCTATCTGGGAAGAAAAGTTTCTGAGAGCTCAGACTGCTCACAGCCACCTCTGCAGTGCCCTACAGACTGCTAGTTTGAGACCAGGAGTGTTTTATTCCCCCTCTAAAACACTCCTTTACTTCTTCCTGGGATTTTCTGGGTGTGCATATATCGCTCTACTCACATGCTGGGAATGCAGCTCACCAGGGATGTGCTGGATGCACTGTGCATATGAACATCCATTATCTGTTTGCTGGAACAAGCTCCCCTCTCTCTCTGAACACTCTGGAGTTTGTGTTGTTCCATGGATGAGCTGGAAACTGGAATTAATTGGTTCATGTGCACTCAGTCAGGTGCATCCAGAACACCTCAGCTGCCAGGCTACATCTTTATTGATCGAATCAGGGTCAGGCAACCTCCTGCCTAACTGCTAGTCTGCTCCCTGGGGTTGTTTGGATCCCTGACAATTAGCACCTTTGTGGATAAAACCTGTTCTGGGAATAGCACAGGCTGGTGGCCTTTCCCAAAAGGCAATGTGAATGTGGGTATCCTATTTTAGCAGAGAATTCCATTTAGACATATAGGAAAGAGCAATTCCAGACTGTTCAGCTCCAGACACAGAGGGCAACGCCTGGTGTGGTGGGTTTGGTGGTTTGGAAATGTTGTTCTGCATGGATTGATGAATTTATGCATGTATGGGAGCCATCCCTATGGACTGCTGGACATCAGGACCTCTTTGAGACATGGGTGAAATGTCCAGGGAGAGAAACAGCCAAATCTGCAGGACCATGGAATTGTGGAATGGTTTGGGTTGGAAGGGACCTTAAGGATCATCCCATTCCACCCCCTGCCCTGGAAAGGGACACCTTCCACTATCCCAGGTTGCTCCAAGCTCAGTCCAGCCTGGCCTTGGACACTTCCAGGGATCCAGGGACAGCCACAGCTTCTCTGGGCACCCTGTGCCAGGGCCTCCCCACCCTCACAGGGAAGAATTTCTTCCTAATACCTAATTTAAATCTCTCCTCTTTTAATTTAAAATCATTCCCCTCTGTCCTAGCACTGTCTGCTCACATTAAAAGCCTCTTCCCCTCTTTTTTATACAAGTGTGACTCTCCCAGATGAGCTGGTGCATCTCTCCTGAATTGTGAAATACAGGGTTTTAAGAGCTGCTGAGTGCCTGCCTACCATTTTCTATCAGCTCTCTGATGTCCATCACTAAAATCTGACTTCCTAAGGAAGTCCTGAGCTTGGAGACACATCAGAATAAGAAATGAGAGTGCTTGGTTGTTGTGACCACAGGCCTCCTCTGAGGGCTGAAGTGTCACAACATTGTCTGCTCACAGAGATTAAGCAAAATGCAAATCCCTGCCAGAAATAAAATTTCTCCCATCTTTGTTTACTCATTGGTTTATTTATTCCTTTTAAAGGTAGACCCAGGAGGCCTTACATGGAGTGTGGATATCGTGGGACCTTCTGCCACAGGGGGAAATGCCCTCGTGGCAACGATTACCTGGGGTCGTGTCGTTCTGGGTATAATTGCTGTAGGTGGTAAGTTTAGGATTTATTTGGGGCAAAGATGACTTCCCAAATTATCCTTTGAATCCCAAGCAGCAGGATTTTCCTCATAATCATAATTCTGAAAACCCTTTCCTTTGTGTAGGTTGTAGTGTGGCTAATTGTGGAGAATCTCCATCGCTTTTGACGTCGTGGGATTCAAGGAATTGTTGTAGAAATTTGTCATTCTCCTTTCAATAAAAGCAAGGTCTGGGGAGGTTGCATGGCTGCCCTGTGTGGTGTTGTCATTCATTTCCAAAAGTAATTAATATCCCATTCATTTCCCAAGTCTTATTTCCATTAAGAATTTTAAACAAGAATTCCGAAATCAATCCAAACCTGCCAGAAATGTGTAGTTCACTTAAATATTTACTCCTCTTGGGCTGCTGATTGAGTGAGTGCTGGCAAGTTCTCCACACACACCTGCTAGGGAATCCTCTGTCATGAGTGAGATCAGTCACCATTGCCCCTGGGAGCACAAAAGTCTTTAAAGCGTGATGCTTTCACAGCACCTCTGCTCTGAAAGCTATGGGTTCCCATCTCCTGACCCAGAGCTTTCTGACCTGGGACCAGCATCTTGTTTCATTATGAGAAGTAAAGTCACACTGAGCAGGACACATTGGTAATCTGAAGTTTGATTTTACCCTTGGCATTTCTGTCTGATATAAATTTGGAGCGAATCTGCAAAATTTATATTGGCTGCAGCTGCAAATCAGGAGATCAGAGTTAGACCTGTGACACTGAGGCAATTATAGAAACATGTGTGAGAGGCCAACCCCACTGTGCCTCTGATCTCTTCAAGGAAATTCAGCCTGTCCTGCCCTGGACCACAACAGAAAAGGTGGAAGGTGCAGGTTGCTCAGAGAGCTCCTGTCTCTGCAGCTGCTCCTGCACGGTCAGGAGCATCCTTGTGCTGACAAGGGATCCTTGGTGCCCAGAGAAGCTGTGGCTGCTCCTGGCAGGGAGTTGAAATGAGATGGTCTTTAAGGCCCCTTCCAATCCAAACCATTCTGTGATCCTGTGAAGGGAGGAGCAGTAATGCCTGATTTTTAAGGGAAGCAACCAACCCAAGTGCAAAGTGACTCGAAGCCCTGAGCTGCCCATTTGTTGCAAAGCATTTTCCCACCCTCCACAGAATCACAGAACCACAGAATCACAGAATTTCTAGGGTTGGAAGGCACCTCTGGAGATCATCCAGTCCAACACCGCAGCCAGGGCAGGGTCACCCGGAGCAGGTGACACAGGGACACATCCAGGTGGGTTTGGCATGTCTCCAAAAAGGAAACTCCACACCCTCCCTGGGCAGCTGTTCCAGTGCTCTGCCACCCTCAGTGTAAAGAAGTTCTTCCTCAAGTAGAAGTGGAATTTATTGTGTTTCAGTTTATGGCCACTACTCCTCATCCTATGGCTGGGTACCACTGAAAAGAGTCAGTCACCATCCTCTGACACCCCTTGGAGATATTTATATGGATTGTTGAGGTCTCCTCTCGGTATTCTCCAGACTGAACAGGCCCAGCTCCCTCACTCTCTGGGCCTGTTCAAAGCAGATGCTCCTGCAAAAGACTCAACCAGCATTGAGACCACAGCCTTGTGCAGGGCAGGAAGCTGGGCCAACAGCTGCCTCCCAGGAATCTCCCTGGATGGAAACCTGAGGAAGTTGCCAAGTGGACCCAAACCAGCAATTTACAGTTGGTGTCCTAAGAGGTTTTTGCACAATCCACAGTAGGTGAATGTTTCACAAACTGGAATGGCACAAGATTCTTGCTCAAGGACTGAGGACTTTGCAGGGAGGGTTCAGACCTTGTAATTTTAGATTTCATCTGTCTGTAGCCAGCATCATGTCGCTCTGTTAGGAATGGCTGGGATTGAATGACACAGACTCTCATGGAGTCGATTAGGAGAATGTCTCTCAGCTTATTACTTCAGCTCTGTTTTATAGACTGATATGTGGAAAGTACAGAAAGGAAACTCTTATTGGTTAGTAAACTACTACATTTCCATCATTGGTCAGTGGGGCACACTACCCCCTGACTTTCTCCTGCAAAGAAAACAAGAGACAGGAAAACAACACCTGTAAGGCTGTTTTCTGTCTTTGAGGATTGTTTTGAATCCTCCCATGAATTTCCCAGGCTAGCTCCTCAGGCAGGACTGAGAGCTATGTGGCCTGTAATTTCTACAGGCTCTCTTCTTTCAGAGTTAGACACAGAGTCCACAGCATCATGCAGAATCCAGTCTCATCATGCTTTTAGCTCACCACCACAAAGAGCTGTCCTTGCCTTTAAGGCTGGGGAATGGCTTTGAGAGCCAGTTTAGAGTGAAACAGGCTGAAACCCCCTCGGATCCATGCTGCACATCTCCTCCCTGCATTTTACCCCAATCCCATCTCCCCAGCACTCTACACATTCAAATTCATGGAATCAGAGACTCATAAAACAGTTTGCGTTGGAAGGGACCTTAAAATCACATAGATCCAAGTCCCCTGACACAGGCAGGGACATCTTCCACTACCCCAGATTGCTCCAAGCCCCATCCAGCCTGGCCTTGGGCTGGCCTTAAACCCTTCCAGGGATAAGGCTGATGTGTGTGCTAAAGAGCAACAGCACAGAGATGCAGCTAATTGCCACCTTAATGAAGCCCTGTAAGGAACCTGACTACTGGACATAGCTGCTCCCAGTCCCTTGCCTCCTGGGGTTATGATGCCAAGACAGCTCAGCAGATATTAAAAATAATTGGGGCATGGCCTTTTCCCTTTTTCTGGCTGGAGCTGTAGGATCAGGATTTCCTTCAGTGGTGAAGGAAATAAGAAGCTGTCCTGAGTGCTCTGACTACCATGGCAGAGTAGTAGTGATCCCCCGGGGTACAGCTCTGCAAATAGTTTGTACAATGTCCCTCACTGGGGAGTGATAAAACAGTGAAATATGGTGAGTTGCTTGGATCAAAGGCATTTTCATGTATTGCCCAGAGGAGCTGTGGCTGCCCCATCCCTGGCAGTGTTCAAAGACAGATTGGACGGGGCTTGGAGCACCTACTGGAAGGTGTCCCTGCCCATAGCAGCTGTCTGGAACCTCCTGGTCCCTTCCAAACCAAATCATTGTGTGACTCTGTGATTCCTGTGACCTCTCAGTGAACACACACCAGGCACAAGTGTGTTTTTCACATCCATCCCCACACACGCGCCCGTAACGCTTGGTGAGACTGCAGCAAGGCTGGAAGCGTTTATGAAGATGCCCCATCAAACAGCAAAGGGTTACACACAGCAAACTCCAGCAAACAAAGCCACAATTAAACCCTGTCCTTCCTGGGATTGCTGGTTGGACCGGGATGTCATCCCGAGTGGCGTCTTCCCAGTTATTTTCAAGTGAAGCATAGAGAGCGCGCTTCCCGCGGGGGGAGGAGGACAGAGCTCCTTTGTGTGGTGAAAGCTGATTGTTTGCCAAGGCCTAACGAACAGGGATGCTGTTTGTGTGTCCCCAGAGGTGTCCAGCAAACCACAGCTCCGAGCAGCCCTTACGCAAGGCAGGATGACACAAGACCCTGGGCTGGAGGCCTGGGAATCCTCCTCAGGTGTCAGATGAGGAAAGCTCTGCTTGTTTTTCTCTGTTGGGGGAAGAAACAGGAAAAAAGAAGCTTTGGGGCTGGACATTTTGAGGACTCGCCATCCCAAGGGACATTGTGCCACGAGGAGAGACCAAAGCACTGCTGCTGGTGCCAGGAAGCTCCGACTCCCGGGCTGCCGAGTGCATCCTCCCAGCAGTGACTGGTCACATCCCCTCTCCTCGGCTCTGTCCCCTCGCAGGTGCTACACGACCTGCAGGAAGGGACCCTCCCACTCACCCTGCCTCCTTTCTCTTCTCCCCAGAGCCGCGACTCTGCTGGAGACTCCCAGGCATGCGGATCCTGCCTGTCCTCTGTGCTCTGCTCCTCCTGATGCTCCGGGGAGTGACAGGTAAGAAATGTGGAGAATTTGTCCTTTGTCTGTGTTTTTTAGGGATTTGTCACCTGAGCTGATGAGACACCTCTGAGTTCTCCTGGTGTCTGTGCCATCCCCGCCAGGTCCCTCTCACCCCACACCTTTAAAAAAAGACTCCATATGCAGATTCTGATGTTGGGAGCAGATCTGGGGCTTTGTATTAAAGCTCTCATCCTTCCAAAACAGGGATTTGACCCCTCTCCATGACTGCTGACCCTTGTATTTCTGAGTCAGCAGCACTGGGCACAGCAGCCCTGCTGGAGATGAGGAGGAGGAGCGGGGAGGAAGGGAAATCGTGCTTCCACCCTTGGACTTGTCCCTTGTTCCAGGGAGGAGGCAGCAGGCACGATGGAGACCTCTCCCAGAGCCTCCTTAGGGGTGCAGTGGCTGTCTCCCACCCATAAAGTGCCATAAACTCACCCGGATTTCTGCTGCAGGCTCCTCCTGCTCAGCAATTGTGGCAGGGGACAAGCAGGGCTGGCAGGGACAGGGGCTGTGCTCAGCATCCCGGCTGAAAGTCTCCTGTTCCCGTGTCCTGCAGGGCTGTCCCCGGTCCGAGCATCAGCCCAGGACTGCGAGCGCCGCGGGGGATTCTGCTCCCACCGCTCCTGCCCGCCGGGGATCGGCCGCATCGGGCTCTGCTCCGAGCAGGAATTCTGCTGTCGGATGTGAGTTCTGGGCTGCCCGGAGGGCTCAGCTTGGGGGATAAAACGGGGAACGCGCAGCCCAAGGGTGCAGGGACATTCCTGCACTGCCAGAGCTTTCCTCCCACAGGCGGTGGTATCCCTGAGGGGCTCCCGGATCCCCGAGAAGCACACCAGCCCCCTGGTCGGGATGATGCTGCCTGGAGGCACCGAGCACTGCCAGGGGCAGCAGCAGCAGCCCTGCACATCCAGACCTGGATCCCAAGGGAATCCCATCCCCCAGTGTCCCCAATACAAGGTGGTGGTCATTGCCATCACACACTGAGATGTGTGTCCTGGGTGTGCATCTCTTTCTCTGCGTGTAGGGGAGGGCTGAGAGGATGGGGTGAATTCCTGGCAGACACGGACACACAAACGCTGTCCTTCTCTCCATGCTGGCCTCAGCCACACCAGCATCTCCACCCATGGTGGGAGAGGGGACACGTGTGACGCTCGCAGGGACCCCAATGCCAGCCTTCTGTCTCAGCAAGGGGACTCCAGCACTTCTCACACAGGGATGGAGGGGTTGCTATGACCACCCTCATTTCAGTAGGGACCTGCTGGTTGTCCCCTGGCTCTCAGGCTGGGTCAGGAGTCCTTGTGGGGCTGTTCCATGGGACACACACTGCCTTGGGTCCATCCCCAGCTGTGGGGCCTGGGGTGTTGTGGGGCCCAGGGGTATCTGGGGGGCGGGAGAAGTCATTCCATGCTCCAGAGGGAATAGGGACTGATGGCTGAGCCATGGGGGTTCTCAGGAGTTTAGGGTTGAGTTGGGGGTCAGTGCTGGGAGGGTGTCAAGGACTGGGGCTGGGGCTCAGTTAGGAGCCCAGCTGGGTCATTGTGGATGATTTGGGTGGCAGATCCAGGATGCTCAGCTCAGGGGTACCATGGGGGTGGCCCCTGCACTGCTGTGGGGCAGTGACCACAGGGATGCTGGGACAGAGGACACTCACTGCTCCCCTCCATGGAGCAGGGCAGCCAGGGGTGGGAGCAGCCTCTCCTGGGGTATTGGGCATTGCTGGGGGTACAGGGAAGGTCAGATTAGGGTGCCAGATGTGGGTCCAAGTCTGGATCATCAAGGCCAAGCTGCAGTTCAGATGAGGTTGAGCACAAGATGCGATGCCCAGGTCAGAGCAGCTTCCCAGGGCAGGGCAGGCCCCAGCCATGGCCTCCCTGCAATGGGGATTACAGAACCCTTTTCCACACCATAAGCAGCAATCCCTGGCTCTGGACTGGTCCTGAGTGTGGTTCCAAACCTCCAGAAGCGAGGATATTCCAAGGACCCATCAATGGACACCCAATCCTACCTCTACAGATAGATGCTCAAGGGATGTCCCCACCATGCATCAAGGCCAGGCTGGACAGGGCTTGGAGAATCCTGGGATAGTGGAAGACATCCCTGCCCATGGCAGGGGGTGGAATGAGATGAATTACAAAGTTCCTTCCAACCCAAACCATTCCATGATCCCATGCATCTCTCTGAGAGAGGACACCAGACCCTGTGTCCCTGATGTATCCAATCTCAAGTCCATTCTCCTCTTCAGGATCCAGCTCCAAGAGCTTTGGTCTCTCCAAGCAATGGACCAGCACCCTGGAGACACACCACAGACAGACTGTTTGTACAAAAAAGGGGTTACAAATAAAGTTTACTAGGAATATAGGACACGTAATAAGATGGATGTAGGGCCAGAAAGCAGCCATGGATACATTGCTTCTTCCTCTCTCATGATCTTTCCTCCATGAGCCACCTTGATCTTCAGCCTTCTGAAACACCACAGAATTCCTATAAATCCAAAAACTTTCCTGATCAAGTCCACACCTCTAAGGCCTGATAAGGCCCTATTCACCTTCCTTCACAAATCTCCCATAGATTGAACATTTTAATACAGCATTTTGCCGCTGTTGAGCAAAATCCACATTTGTGGATTTTGTACCAAGTGGGGCAGTTTCAGAAGCAGTGGGTTCAGACAGAATGAGGCGAGGTGTGGTCTCCCCTGACTGCATGTCCTCTTTGCACTGCTTGACTATTTGAGTAGACATCAGAAAGGCATCCTTAGGTTTATCACCTCCTGGCAGGTGGAACGCAAGCCAGCTTGGCAAGGATGAAGCTGTTCTTGTGAAGGTAAAAGAGAAGGAAACCAAAATTTTTTGAATGATTCTGTGTGTCACACAGCACCAGCTCCCTAAGCAAACTGACAGAGACAGATATTTTATCATAGAAAATATTTTACCATAGAATCTCAGAATGGTTTGGGGAAAAAGGGACTTTTAAGGTCATCCAGTTCCACCCCCACCATGATCAGGGACACCTTCCACTATCCCAGGCTGCTCCAAGCCCCATCCAACCTGGCCTTGGACACTTCCAGGGATGAGGCAGCAACCTCTGGGCAGCCTGTGCCAGGGCCTCACCACCTTCACAGGAGAGATTGGTTGGGACTGGTTCCTACCTCTGCCTGCACCCACCAGCCTGTTTTGTGCACCCCAGGCAGTTCATGCCATGCCACCACAGCCTGGGTGCCTCTGTGCCATGGGTGTCACAAGAAGTGTTGCATGGTGACAATGGTGACATCGATTGCAACAGCCCCAGGAGGCACCACAGCCTCTGTCCTTGCATCAGAGAGGAATAAGGAGAAGCCCCAGCATCCCCACATGGATGGGTGGACTTCTGATTGGCCAGGGGGAGATGTGTCAGCAGAAATCAGTGAATGTCCCCACAGCTTGCAACAATATAAAATCAGAGTGTTTTGGCCAAAAAGTGCTCCTTGAACCCAAGAGGTGCTGGACACAGCGATTCTTGTTGGGTTTGTTGCTGCTTGAACACCCAGACCTTCATCAGGTAGGTGACTGTGGGGTCTTCTGGAAAAGGATTGGATGAGGTAATGGATCTTCCAGAGACTGAAGCATCATGAAATGCTCCCGAGGTTGGCAGGGTGGTACAAACCACAGAATTCTTTCTAAGAGGGAAATAGAGGAAACATCATCTGCTGTGTTTGGAAACAGTCCATCTGCAGTTTGGTGAAGAGCCCAGGCTCTTGCCCTGCCTGGGCTCCTGCATGTCCCCATTGCCTTGGTGTCCCCTCTGCAGCCCTGTGAAGACCCAGGAGAGGCAGCAGCCATGAAGATCCTGTTCCTGCTCTTCCCCCTGATCCTCCTGTTGGTCCAGGGTGCTGCAGGTGAGAGGGGAAGAGGGGAAATGGGGGAATTACTCCAGCAGTGGGAATTCAAAGTCCCTGGAAGTGACCATGTTTGTGGAGGTGATGAGAAGGTAACAGGGGATTGAGGTCAAAGGGGTTTCTCCAGTGATAGTTCTTTAGGACATAGACATGGGGTGGAAAGATCCCATGGACATAGAATACTAACTTCTTTGGTGGGTCAGGAAGGGGTTTGGTTTCAGGCTTCCACTCTGCAGCCAGCTGTTCCCTGTGTGTCTCTGAAAGTTCTTTTGCCCTGTGATCTTTGCTGTGGGGAGGTTGGAGCTGAATCCATCCACTGGCCAGAAACAAATACCATCAGCCTTTTGCAACTGTGCACTGCTCTCACAGATGATTGCTTTAATTGTTCTGTGTGTTTCTTTCCCCATGGAAACCCAAAATGCAGCTGGATGCAGGCAAAGAGGGGGATACTGCACTTATGGGAGATGCACCTTCCCTGCGAGACCCATTGGAAGATGCACGCTGTACAGTGTGTGCTGCAAGAGATAAGGTATGGAATCCTGCCTGAGGACAGAGTTCCCTCTTTTGTCCACAATGAGATATGCAACAAATTTATTTCCTGTAAATGTCTGCTACATAATCTCCTTATCTATTCTTTGTGGGAGAGATGCCCAAGGAGGGAGGAAATAGTCCTTGTGGGTATTGGAGCTGCCCTGAGTGGGGCTGCAGCAGCCCCAGGTCAGCCAGGGCCTCCCCAGTCCTCCACACCCTGGGCATTGCAGGGCAGGGGGAGAGAGGGACAGGGAAAGTTACACCACGTGATGTCCTTGTTTCTTTTCTTCCTGAAGAATCTGGGGTTGA
>NC_031770.1:109733907-109736219 GCF_001522545.3 Parus major
GCTCCTGCCAGTCCCAGATGTCCCTTGTCCCTGACAGCCACGGCCTCATGTGCATGGCCGTGCTGGGGGCAGTGTCCCTTAGTGGGCATGGCCATGGTGACCCACAGGAGCTGTCCCTGCTCCTTCTCCTTGTCCTGTTCCAGCCCCACAGCCCTCCCTGCTGTGGCTGTGCTGCTCCACACCCCATCCCACCACACAAGAGGAGGAGGAAGCTGTTCAAATCTTAGGCTGGCATGTGAAAAGATGCCATATTGCTGTGGAAATGACCAAATTTGTTTGCCCAGGGGAGTGACAATGCTCTGTTCCATGAAAGGCAGGGGCTTCTCTCTCAAACCAAATAAAGCAAACCTCAGGCTCTATCATTTGAATAGTTTGCTATATGTGTGCATCCATGTACTTGTGTGTACACGAGTAACTGCCTGCTTCAGGGACAGCTTTCCCTCCCAAGAATGATAGAGTCATAGAATTATTGGTGTTGGAGAGGCCCTTTAAACTCATTGAGTGCAACCATTCCTCCAGCACTGCCAAGGCTACCACTAAACCAAGTCACTCAGTGCCACATGCACATGGCTTTTAAATACCTCCAGGGCTGGTAATTCCACCACTGCCCTGGGCAGCCTGTGCCAAAGTTTATTATGGATTCTGCAATAAAACTGTTCTTAATACCCAATTAATTCTTCCCTGGAGCTGCTTATGCCCATTTCCTTTGTTCCTGTCAATTTTTACCTGTGAGAAGAGACAGACACTAAAAACTTTTCTGTTGCCATTGCTTTCTAAAACTGCAGAGTTTGGTGAGGGATGTTAATATCAACCCTGCCTGCTGTGGCCTTTCCTTCCCCTGTGCTAACCCTGAAATTTTATTTTTCCCCTCTTCTTTACAAGCTGTGCAGACAAACCTGTTGAGGTGAAATGAGAGGTGAAACTTTCCTCTCAGCATACAAAGCTGAACACTTTTACAATAGTCAGTCAGATCTTCCACGTCCCACTCTGCATATTTGTAATGTCAATAAAATGAGAGAATGCAAAGAAGTAAACCATTTCCTCATTTCTAATCTTCCCAACATAAACCCAGCTCCCTTGTCCATCCCATCCCTCCCCTATCCATCCCAGCCCGTTGCTGCTGTGCCATGGGTGTCACAAGAGGTGTTGCATGGGGACAACGGTGACATTGATTGCAACAGCCCCACGAGGCACCTCAGCCCCTGCCCCTGCAGCAGGGAGGGAGCAGGGCCAGCCCCAGCACCCCCACACACATGGGGCACTCCTGGGTTGGCCCAGGCCACTTGTACCAGCAGCAACTGGGGCCTGTCCCACCCACCAGCACTGCTATAAATCCAGCGAGTTTGGGGCAAAGCAGCATTCCCTGGCCCCAAGGGCATCTGGACACAGCCATTCCTGGTGGGTTTGCTGCTGCCTCAACACCCAGACCTTCTCCAGGCAGGTGAGTGTGGAGCCTTTTTCTGCAATCCTGCCCATTGAAGGTCTCAGGTCAAAGCTCAGGACAGGAGAGTCTCCTAAAGCACAAACTGCTGGATGTGTCCAGGTGGAAAATTTGGCTATCAGAGATGTCTGGGAAAGAGAATAAAAGTCTTAATAGTAGTCTAAGAGACCAGAACATGTGAAAAGTGAAATTTTGTTTTCCTAACTGCAGGAGGGACTTGATTGGTGCCTCTGCTGCAAGAGGGAGATGAGATCATTGTTGGGAGAATGGGCACTTTCCTTAGCAAAAAAGAGAGGCACTTTTCCCAAACCAGTACGGAGATTTCCCATCATTTCAGGCTTTCAATAAATGCAAAGGTTGATTTCTGTTCCCATTTCTGGGCACCAAGACATGTCCCTGCCCTCTGGCTGCTCCCTGGGTCAGTGCTGGGGAATGTCCTTGCTGGAAATCCTGGGAATGCTCTGGGGTTGGGAATGGGCACTGCCAAGCTGAACTTGAAGGACTTTTGTGATCCCAGGGAAGCAGAGAGGATTGGTCAGGGTGTTTGGGGTGTGTGTTTGATACATGAAGCCCAAAGAAGGAACAGCCCTGTAGTTCCATAGCTTTCAATGGCCATTTTATCTCTGCATTTCTCAAATTTCACTGGCCATTTCTTTTGGTTTCACCAGCAACAGTGGGTCCCAGATCTGCAGTCTGTGCTCTGGGAAAAGGTTTCAGAAGACCTATGAGGAAAGCAATTGAATCAGTGCAGGTTATTGATTTCCCAGAGACTGAGACAGGGGAATACTGCCAAGGTTTGAAGGCTGGCACAGACCTAAGAATTGTTTTTAGAGAAAGGTAAAGGGAAGATGATCAGATGTGGTTGGAGGCA
>NC_031770.1:109738413-109740729 GCF_001522545.3 Parus major
AATACCTAAATAAAACAGTTTCCTGTGCTTTCTTTCATCTGCATTGTGTCTATATGGAATACTCAGTATCACAGCACAGCTTCACTATAGCATCATTTAAATCCTTCATTATTCCATACATTCAATCCATTAGTGTCTTTCCTGCTGCTCCTTGCAGCATCAGGAGAAGGAAAGCACAGAGGACAGGTTGGAGTCACCAGTAGCCCAAAAATTCCTTTTCCTGTTGCTCCCCTTGCACCAGAGAAAAGGAGGCTTCAGTTTCCTCTTCTGACACCTCTGAGAAGGATTCCCAACCCAGAGCCTTGTGTCATCCTCCCTTGTGTAATGACCTTGTGGTGCTGTGGTTTGTTGGGCACATCCAGGGACACAGGGACACATCCAGGGACACAGACCCTGCTCCCTGGAAACCAGCACCCACCTGCTGCTCTGGCACAGAGTGGAACCTTTTCTGAGTCCCTGCAAGAACCCTCCCAGTAAAACCCACCATCAGTAATGTGGGCAGGTGGTGCCTCTGCTTCTGCTCAGCATGCAGAATCCATCTCCCACATTTTTATGATTGCCACCTTGTCACTGTGACTTCACATCTCTGGGCTGGGCATGAGAAAAGGCCAAGAAGTTCCACTTGCAAATCCCCAGTACCTCCACCCTTGTAGTTTTGGGGGGACCAGTTTGCTCTGCCAAACACCTGGAGAGGAAGTGCCAAATTGGGCACAGACCCTCCTGTCCAGCCAGGACTGTCACTTCTCCCAGTGGCATGGCTGGCATCAAACACACTGCATTCACAAGTGATGGCTGCANTGGTTGGAGGCAGCCCTTCTGCACTCTGCTGAGCCACAGAGTCTTCAACACTGGCTCCTGCCCTGCCTGGGCTCCTGCATGTCCCCATTGCCTTGGTGTCCCCTCTGCAGCCCTGTGAAGACCCAGGAGAGGCAGCAGCCATGAAGATCCTGTTCCTGCTCTTCCCCCTGATCCTCCTGTTGGCCCAGGGTGCTGCAGGTGAGAGGGGAAGATGGGAAATGGGAGCAAGTGTGAGCACCCAGCAGTGGGAATTCAAATTCCCAGGAAATGACTGTGTTTGTGGGGCTGATAAGAAGGTAACAGGGGATTGTGGTCAAAGGTTTCTCAAGTGAGTTTCCAGCTAGGCAACAATTTGGGATGGAGGGAGCCCAAGGAATGAGAATCCTGTTCTGGACTTCTGTGGGTTGAGAAGGGGTTTAGTTTCAGGCTCTAAGCTTGCACCTTTTTGGGACTCTCTGGATGTTCTCTTGACCTGCACAGGGATGGCAGAGAGCCTCAGGGGTGTTTGGGTGGAGGCATTTCCTGGGGCACAGAGGTGACATTTGTTATGCAGTGGTTCACCCACTGAGTGTCCCAGTTGCCCCAGGGGATGATCCCTGCATGGGGTGGACAAGGACTTTCCATCAGAGGTCACACAAATCATGGCAGAGCCAGGACAGGGGTGTGGGATGTGAGGAGTCCCTGCCTGCCAGCTGTGCAGCTGGGAACCAGCACGGCTCTTCCTCAAACACACGCTGGTTTTTTCCACTCTCTGCTCTGGTGTGCCCCCAGTTTAGGGGCACAGGGACCTTCCAGGTGAGAAACATTGTATTTGGAGATGTGTCTGTGTGAGGTTCGGAACTGAGCCCGTCTCTTGGCCTGAAATGCATGGAGAGCATCAACCTGTCCATAACAACACTGCTCTCCCAAATTATTGTTTTAATTGTTCCAAGTGTGAATTTCCCCATGGAAATAGGAAGTGAACTTGAATGCATACGCCGAAGAGGATACTGTTATTTTGGGAGATGTGTCCTCCCTGCAAGGCAAATTGGAAGATGCACAGGACAAACCGTCTGCTGCAGAGGGTAAGCTCTGGAATCCTGGTTGGGGAAAGGGCTTCCTTCTTTTCCCCCAGGAAGGTCTGTTACAAATTAATATATCGCCAATACCTGCAAATACTCTTCTGCTATTATGCTTTGTGAAGGATGCCAAAACAGGGAAGGAGAAGTCCTTGAGAGTTTGGACCTTCCCTGAGTGGGGCTGCAGCAGCCCAAGGACAGCCAGGGCCTCCCCACTCAACAAAGCCACCAGAGTGAAGCCTTCCCTGTCCTTGGGCAGCACTGAGGACATGATCCAGGTCTTGCTGCACCTGCACAGAGCTGGAGCCAGGGCTGCCAGCACTGAGATAGCCCAGGTCCAACCTGTCTGCACCAAGGACTGCACCTCACCTGCCCTGAGCCTGAGGCTGCTGCACCACACCCTGGGCATTGCAGGGCTGGGGGAGAGAGGGACAGGGAAAGTTACACCACGTGATGTGCT
>NC_031770.1:109741231-109746206 GCF_001522545.3 Parus major
ATCTGGACACAGAGATTTCTGTTGCAGTCTGGGGACCAAGACCCTCGTCAGGTAGGTGGCTGTGGGACCTTTTTAGGACAGCTCTTCATTATCCCCCTGTCTTCTGCTCCTGACACTTTATAATTTACAAACTGTTGGAAGTGTCCATGTGGACAATGTAGGCCCTTTGAGCTTTTTAAAAAAGAGCATTAATTTTTTCTATGTTTCAGTAGAAAATTCAGTAATTATCAGGGCTCAGAATATGCTGGATGTAAACCTGGGTTTCTTGTCTTCATCTTTGACTGGAAATGTATCCAGAGGTTGAAGGGAAGTCCCTGAGGCTTCTTGTTCTGAGGTACCTAGAGACTGTGCTGGATAAAGTCGGGAGATGCTATTAGAACAGGAGTACAGAGATTTTCCGTTCTTTCCCGCTTCTAATAATATGGAAAGATTTTTTTTTGTCCACAACCAAACTATGATTCTGTGATGTAGCTGAACTTGCTCATTTTAAAGGGGGTTGGAACTAATTTAGCTATAAGGGGTCCCTTCATCCCAAACCATTCTATGGTTCTCTTGACCATAGTGATAGGCAGGAACCTCCTTCACCAAGTGTTGGGCATCTCCAGGGACATCAGTTTCCCTCAGCTCCAGAACCTAGGTAATTCCCAATTCTTGTTTGATTATGGGCTTTGTGTTGAGTGTTGACATGAGCAGCACCTGGCCGGCAAACTCTGCTTTGTCTTTTGGAGAAGGAGAGGCAGAAGTGTGAGAATAAAAGCATCAGCAGCATGTTTTATCTGGGAACTGCATTTGAAAATCTGTCTTGTTCCACCCTTGGCTCTGTCTCACCAGAAGCATGTATTTCTCCTCAAGACAGAAGTGTTGGATGCAAAAGGATTAAGGTTACACAGATTCCAAGAGCAGATATTCTGGTTGTTTTCCACAAGTCTTTGAATTCTGATTTGGCCACAAGTTCAAGTGTCAGGCATTACTTGTCCCACATATCCCTTAAGAGAGTTCATAGAGAATAAGATGATGGGAATTGCCCAGCAGGCCAACTTTTCCCCAGCTGCTCCCCAGAAATCCTAAAGGTGCATATCTGAGATCCATTGTTTGGAACAAGCCACTTATGATAGTCCTTCTGCAATTTATAACATTACTGTGTGCTGTAATGTCCAAGACCTTTGGAGTGTCCACTCTGCAACCCAGTAAAGTCCTGGGAGAAGTGTCAGCCATGAAGATCCTGTTCCTGCTCTTCCCCGTGTTCCTCCTGTTGATCCCGAGTGCTGCAGGTAAGAGGGGAAGAGGGAAAAGTGCAGTCACACACTCTTCTCCCAGACTACTGTTTCAACTCTTTTCCTGTGCATGATTTTCCATGGCAGCAGGAAAACATGAAAAGTGTATCCGAAAAGGAGGATTCTGTGCTGTGGGGGGCTGTCGTTTCCCCTATAAATTTGTGGGAGTTTGTTCAGCACTGAGTCACTGCTGCAAACCGTAAGTTCTGGAAATTATTTACTCCTGGTCATAGATAAAGTTATTATTGTCTTTCAAGCCAGTTCCTACTTCACACCTTCACGCATTCATACTCAGAGGCAAAAGCCAGGGAAAGGAAGGGAAAGTCCTTTAGGATTTGGACCTGCTCTGAGTAGTGCTGAAGAAGCCCCAGGTCAACCAGTTCTGCCCTACACTCCTGTAGCCCCACAAGGTTTGCTCACTGTCAGTGACAGACCGCAGCTCTGTTGCACAAATGAGAAGGCTGTCCCTGGAATAGTGTGAGGCACAGGATCCTCTCTCCTGATATCTGTGACAGCTGGAGTTGGCCTCTGTAGGTTGAGTGTTATCTTCCTGTGATTGTTTTTGGTGCAGAGGAAGAGGGAGAAAGAGGGGAAAGAAAAGTTACCATATGTGATGTGCTTGTTTCCTCTCTTCTTACAGTGTTTGGGGTTGAAACCCTGAAATTCCTGAGAAGAACATCCCATTCACTTCTGGCTCCTGAAAATCCCCTCCTAATGTCCTCTCCCGTCCCTGCCTGTACCGTGCCCAGCTGGGGTGACAGCAGCAGTGGCAGCTGCTCCTGCTGGGTGCTGCTGGGCTGGAGCCCTGTGGTGCCAGCCCCGCTGTCTTTGGGGCAGGGGCTGCTTTTCCCAGCTTGAATAAAGACGAGCACTTTGGCATTGCAGGCCTGGGCCGTGTGTGTGTGTGTCCTGCTGCTGGAGGGCTGCTGTGCCTGCTGCCTCTGGGGGTGGCACTGGCCTGGTGGCAGCAGAAGGGCCTGGGAATGGTGCTGGGGCTGAGCAGTGGCTGTGTCCCTGGGGATGCTCCTGCCTGGCCCTGGTTTGGGGACGCTGAGCCTGGCAGTGCCTGCTGGGCCAGGCTGGCTGGGGTGCCTGTGCTGGAGCTGCCCTGCAGATTCTCCCTACTGTGAAGCAGAAACTTGGTCCTTCTTTTTATAGGCCCAGACTTCTTTCTTTTCTCAGGCCCCTACTTCGCTGTCACTCCCTTTGAGGTGGGTGATGGTCCTTTCTTGGGGGGGGTGCTCAGCACAGGTGAGGATGAGCTCAAGGGAGGCACTGTCTGGCTGCTGGGTGGAAAAAGAGCTCACTGGGTTCTCTGCAGGGATGTCTCATATGCCCAAATGGAGCAGGACATGGCTCCAGTTGGGAATCTCAAGCTACACATCTGGTTTGTGTGTTCATTGTGCACGCCTGGGGAGCCCCCTCTCAATCTGGTTGTTGTCTGGGCACACTCGAGACAGCCTGGAGCCCAGGCAGGGCCTTGCCCTCTGTGCCGAGGCCACCTGGGCTCTGCAGAGCTCTGGGAGATGCTGGAGTGCCCCTGCAGCTCCAGCAGCAGCTCTGGGCTGGACAGGGCAGCAGACCCAGCCTACAGCTGTCCCAGCAGGGCTGTCAATTGGGCTGCCAAATGTCCCGTCTCCAACATCAAGGGGAAGTTTTCTGGTGATTTTTATGGCACTTGATTGGGACACACTCAGGGTCTCCCCTCAGTAGCCTTTGGCAGAGACTCTCCAACATATCTGATGTCTGTATCCCAGCACAAGGCAGGATTCTGATGGGGAAGCAGGATTTCCCTTCCAGCCTTCTCCTCCTCCTCTCCACTGCTGTGCACAGTGCTGTGGACTCAGAAAAATATGCAATAGGAACTGTGGTGATAGGGACAAAACCTCATCCCTAAAATAGACTGAGCTTTGTTACAAGCTCCAGTCCCAGCTGCAAATCCTGCAGCAGAAGCCATTCCTTAAAGGAATGGGGCAGTGAGGAATGTTTCAGTAGCACAGCCTCCAAGAGAAATCACATGTGACTCATCATCTCAGTAGAGGCAAAATAATACTGAAAGGTTTGGGTTCTGTCTTCTTTCATCTTCATTCTGTTTACAGGAAAATTCAACATCCATAGCACAGTTTTACTGTAGCATGACTTAAACCCTCTATTTTTTTATCCAGTTAATTCATTAGTGCTGTACCTGCTGCTCCCTGGAACATATACAAGAGGAGAGCATGCAGCACAGGCTGGAGTCACTTGAGTGTTCACAATGTCCACCCCAAAATTTCCCTTCCCTGTTTCCCCTCTGCACCAGAGAAAAGGAAGTTTTGATTCCTCTTCTGACACCTCTGAGAAGGATTCCCAATCCAAGGGCTGGTGTCACCCTGCCTTGTGTAAAGGCTCCTTGTGGTGCTGTGGTTTGTTGGGCACATCCAGGGACACAGACCCTTCTCACTGGAAACCATCACCAACCTGCTGCTCTGGCACAGAATGGAACTTTTCCCACTTCTCTTCAAAAAACCTTCCCAGTAAACCATCAGTAATCTGGGCAGTTGGGCCCTTTGTTTCTGCTGAGGATGCAGAATCCATTTCCCATATTTTTTGTAATTGTCACCTTGTCACTCTGACTTCACATTTCAGGGTTGTACAGGAAAAAAAAGTTGAGACACCAGGTTCCACTGCCAAATCCTCAGAAACTCAGTCTCTGCAGTTTGGGGGCAAACAGATTGCTCTGCCAAACGCCAGGAGAGGGAGCTGATAACTTGGGAACATGGCAGAGACCCCTCCTGCCCAGCAAGGACTTCTCACCAGAACTGGGCTGGTGCTGATGTCTGCAACCCCCAGTTCCTGTGCCCATCCCAAGGATTTCCCAGCTGGCCCCACAGCCCGTTGCTGCAGTGCCATGGGTGTCACAAGAGCTGTTGCATGGGGACAACGGTGACATTGATTGCAACAGCCCCAGGAGGCACCTCAGCCCCTGCCCCTGCAGCAGGGAGGGAGCAGGGCCAGCCCCAGTGCACAAGAATTGACTGCAGGGTTGGGTCTGCACTCACAGGAATGCTGACACCACTGGGTGTTGGAAATGAAGAATGTGGTAACATCAATTTGTCTGAGCTGACAAAGAAGACACCTGGCTTTTGCCCTGCTGGGTGATTTTTATTTCCATTTTCAGGTTGTAGCCCAAAGGCACCCTTTGGAAAGATCATCTTCTGGAGGAGCTGTACAGCCAGCCTGGGTGATCTATTTCCCTTGAAGACATGCTAAGGTGTTCTGGGGGCTGTCTGCAGGATCCTCCAGAAGGGATGTGGAAAAAACAGAGGCTGTGGGCTGAAAGAGGAGTTGGTGCTGTGGGCCTGGAAGAAGGCAGGGAATTGAGTAGGGACTGCACAGCAGACCTCAGCCCCAGGGCAGATGGGGAAAATGGAGATCCCAGTCCTCAGTGTGGTGGGAATCCGGGACATCTGGGTTGGGTGGGGTGGAAGCACGGCCATGCCCGGCAGAGACAGCCCCCAGCATGGCCATGCACACAAAATTGTGGCTGTTGGGGACAAGGGACATCCAGAACCAGCAGGACCAGGACAAGGGGCCAAATTTCCCAGAGGGAGAATCTGCAGGGCAGCTCCAGCACAGGCACCCCAGCCAGCCTGGCCCAGCAGGCACTGCCAGGCTCAGCGTCCCCAAACCAGGGCCAGGCAGGAGCATCCCCAGGGACACAG
>NC_031770.1:109748651-109749763 GCF_001522545.3 Parus major
TTTCCTAACAAAACTGCCCATTGACCCAGCAAAGAAGATTCTGGGTCTCTCCTGCAGCATCAAGGCACTGTACCAGACTATCCTGCACTTGGGAAACCTCAGTTTCAGCTTCCACATGTTCTGGTCTCTTAGACTCACATGAAGGCTTTTATTCTCATTCCCAAAAAATCTCTGATGGCCAAACTTTCCACCTGGATACTTCCAGCAGTTTGTCCTTTAGGAGACTCTGCTATCCTGGTCTTTGAGCTGAGACACAGAGTGGGCAGGATTCCGGAAAGAGACCCCACACTCACCTGCCTGGAGAAGGTCTGGGTGTTGAGGTGGCACCAAACCCACCAGGAATGGCTGTGTCCAAATGCCCTTGGGGCCAGGGAATGCTGCTTTGCCCCAAACTCGCTGGATTTATAGCAGTGCTGGTGGGTGGGACAGGCCCCAGTTGCTGCTGGCACAAGTGGCCTGGGCCAACCCAGGAGTGCCCCATGTGTGTGGGGGTGCTGGGGCTGGCCCTGCTCCCTCCCTGCTGCAGGGACAGGGGCTGAGGTGCCTCGTGGGGCTGTTGCAATCAATGTCACCGTTGTCCCCATGCAACACCTCTTGTGACACCCACGACACAGCAGCAACGGGCTGTGGGGCCAGCTGGGAAATCCTTGGGATGGGCACAGGAACTGGGGGTGTGGGCACAAGCACAGAATCCTTCTTTCACATAATCACCTCTAGAATGGCTTGAGTTGGAAGGGACTTGAAAGCTCATCTCTTTCCAGCATCTTGTGATAGACAGGGAAACCTTCCACTATCCCAGGCTGGTCCAGGCCCTGTCTGACCTGGCCTGGGACACTCCCAGGGATGGGGCAGCCACAGCTTCTCTGGGAAACCTGCACCAGGGGCTCATCATCCTCACAGGGAAAAATCTCTTCCCAATATGCCATCTAACATTGCTCCCTGTCTGTCTGAAACCTTTCCCTCTTCTCCCATCTTTTTCCTATGTCACTTCTCCTCTGATTGAATAACCAATTGGCACGGGATATGCAAAAACTCACAAAATATGGAAAACACCTTTGGACACTTCAGGAACATCTTATTAGACAAGAGCTCTTTGCACCTGACATGTCAGA
>NC_031770.1:109753829-109755702 GCF_001522545.3 Parus major
TCCAGCCCAGCAGCACCCAGCAGGAGCAGCTGCCACTGCTGCTGTCACCCCAGCTGGGCACGGCACAGGCAGGGACGGGAGGGGACATCAGGAGAGGGGTCCAGCAGCCACAAGTGAGGGGCAAGTCCTGCTTGGGAATTTCAGGATTTCAAAACCAGCGACTGTAAGAAGAAAGCAAAGAAGCACATCATGTGGTGTAACTTTCCCTGTCCCTCTCTCCCCCTGCCCTGCAATGCCCAGGGTGTGGTGCAGCAGCCTCAGGCTCAGGGCAGGTGAGGTGCAGTCCTTGGTGCAGACAGGTTGGACCTGGGCTATCTCAGTGCTGGCAGCCCTGGCTCCAGCTCTGTGCAGGTGCAGCAAGACCTGGATCATGTCCTGAGTGCTGCCCAAGGACAGGGAAGGTTTCCTTCTTTAGTGGCTTTATTGAGTGGGGAGGCCTTGGCTGTCCTGTGTCTCCTTCAGCACCACTCAGGGCGTCTCCAGACCCCTCAGGGATTTGTACCTACTCATTTAGGCTATTTCCACTAATTCTAAATTTGAAAGAAATTTGTATCAAATCAGGTTTGGGAAAAAGGAGGAAACTCTTTCTTTAGGCAGGGATCTGGTCCTTACCTCTTGCAGCACACACTAACTGCTGAACATCTTCCAATAGGCTTTGATGGGGAGCTGCAACCGTCAAAGCTGCAGAATCCTCCTCGGCGCCTGCATCGAGCTGAACTTCCTATTTCCGTGGGCAAAAGCACAGACATCTATTACAGGAATAATCTGGTAGAGCAGGGTGTGCTTGCAGTCAGGCAGGGACTCCTTACATCCCACATCCCTGTCTATTTCCCTTGGATCTCTCCATCCCAAAATGGTGTCCAGTGGGAAACTCACTTCAGAAACACCTCTGACCTCAATCTCCTGTTACCTTCTCATCATTCCCACAAACAAGGTCACTTCCAGGGACTTTGAATTCCCACTAGTGCAGGCTCACACTTTCCCCCGTTTCCCGTCTTTCTCTCTCACCTGCAGCACCCTGGGCCAACAGGAGGATCAGGGGGAAGAGCAGGAACAGGATCTTCATGGCTGCTGCCTCTCCTGGGTCTTCACAGGGCTGCGGAGGGGACACGAAAGCAGTACCCCAGGTAGGGCCGGAGCCTGGGCTCTGTGGTTCACCAAACTGCAGATGGGCTGCTTCCAAACACAGCTGATGATATTTCCGCTACATTTCTCTAAAAAGAACTCTGGGTTGTGCCACCTTGCCAGACTTGGGAGCATTTTAGGGTGCCTCACACTTTTGGAAACAATTATGTGAAAGCAATTTAAAGATGCTTTTAAATTATTTTCTCTGGTATCTTATGGTTTTCCTTCTTATAGACCTTCCCCTAAAAGCAGACTGCAGACCTAGGGCCAAGTGTTGCAAATTCAAGCACTGGGAAGTGAAATTTGGGAAAAGGAGAGAAAAAGATTGTCACTGAGAGTTACAGAACTAGATTGCTTTTACACCCTCAGGCTTCATGAATTAAACACATGCCCCAAACACCCTGACCAATCCTCTCTGCTTCCCTGGGATCACAAAATTCCTCCCAGCTCAGCTTGGCAGTGCCCATTCCAATCCCCAGAGCATTCCCAGGATTCTCAGCAAGGACATTCCCCAGCACTGACCCAGGGAGCAGCCAGAGGGCAGGGACATGTCTTGGTGCCCAGAAATGGGAACAGAAATCAATGTGTGGAATTTCTGAAATCTTGAAATGATGAGAATTCTCTGTACTGTGCTGGGAAAAGAGTCTGCTTACTTTCCTAACAAAACTGCCCATTGACCCAGCAAAGAAGATTCTGGGTCTCTCCTGCAGCATCAAGGCACTGTACCAGACTATCCTGCACTTGGGAA
>NC_031770.1:109756052-109760325 GCF_001522545.3 Parus major
GGCCCCAGTTGCTGCTGGCACAAGTGGCCTGGGCCAACCCAGGAGTGCCCCATGTGTGTGGGGGTGCTGGGGCTGGCCCTGCTCCCTCCCTGCTGCAGGGACAGGGGCTGAGGTGCCTCGTGGGGCTGTTGCAATCAATGTCACCGTTGTCCCCATGCAACACCTCTTGTGACACCCACGGCACAGCAGCAACGGGCTGGGATGGATAGGGGAGGGATGGGATGGACAAGGGAGCTGGGTCGATGTTGGGAAGATTAGAAATGAGGAAATGGTTTACTTCTTTGCATCCTCTCATTTTATTTATGCTATAAATACTCAGAGAGGGATGTGGAGGACTGGACTGAATAATGCAAACGTGTTCAGCTTTGTATGGTGAGAGGAAAGATTAACCTCTCATTTCATCTCAGAAGTCTTCTCTGAGGAGTTTATACAGAAGATGGATAAAATAAAATTTCATGGTTTGCAGAGGGTAAGGAAAGGCCAAGGAAGGCAGGGATGCTCTGAACACTGCCCACCAAACTCTCCAGATTTAGAAAGCAATGGTATGGGAAGCTTTTTTGGGGTTTGTCTCTTCTCCCTGGTAAGAACTGTCAGGACCTGAGGAAATGGTCTTGATTGTACCTAGGAAGGGTTAGACTGGAAATTGGAATCAACATCCTCACTGAAAAGGCACTCAGGCACTGGCACAGGCTGCCCAGGACAGTGATGGAGTCACCATCCCTGGAGGGATTTAAAAGCCATGTAGATGTGACACTTGGGGACATGGATTAGTGTTGGGCTTGGCAGTGCTGGGGGAATGGTTGGACTTGACGGTCTTAGAGGTCTTTCCCAACATTATTGGTTCTGTGATTCTTTGGTTCTTTAAAGAGGAAACCTTCAGTGAAACAGGCAGGGGCCCCTGTTGCTCCTTTATAAACAAATACATGGGCACACACGGGTATTGAACCACACAGGGAATCAAATGCCTGACGTTTGCTTTGCACACAGGGAAGAGTCCCCTGCCTTTGATGGAGCAAAGCATTGTCCCTCCAGACTGCCTGAGGTGGGCAGAGAGGATGTGCTAGTTTTGCATTGATTGATGTTTAGTAAGGAGGGGAAAAAAACACCCGTGGAAACAATTTTCCTGGGAGAAGCTGCTAAGAGCTTCTTCTGTGCCTGGAAAAAAACAAAAACTCGCTGGCTCTGAGAACTGACATCTTATTAAACCATTTAGAAGCTGGGTCCACTTCTGTGAATTCCACATTTTAAAGACAGGCAAGCCCGAAAAATCTGTGTCTAGCTTCTGGCCTCGAAAGGTAACTGTGCTCCACGGTGGGGCCAGCCCTGCTCCACCTGTGCGGCCTGGCAGGGCCGGGCCGGGCCCCAGCGGCGGCCGGGCAGGGGACAGGAGGCCACAGAGCCCCGGCCAAAGCTGGGCCAGTTCACAGCTGCTGTGTGAACATCTCACTGACACCAAGCCCTGTTCCCCCACCATCGGCCTGTGCTGAGCTGGGGTCTGCCAGGCCCCGGGAGCGGCTCCAGGCCGGGCCAGGCCGCCCCCGCCAGTGGATACCGGGCAGAGGGAGAGGCCCAGTGCAGCCTGAAATCCATCACCGACTGCTGCGGCCACTGCCCACTGGCCACTGCAGGCCTGGGCCAGATATTAACCCTTTCACTGCAGAAGTTACACCTGCAGACCTTCATCCTCTCTGAAGAGAGGAAAAGATGGAGTAATGACGCATAAAAAGCATGAAGACATCAAGGTCAGTAAAAAAAGAGTCAAATTTCACATGAAAAAAGAATGAGGAGATGCCCTAGTATTGAAGCTAAAAGTTCTTTTGGTAAGGCCATAAAAACAAACTATAATACACTAAAATATCCCCTTCAATTAATGAGAAAGTAGGGAGGACAGAGTGTTCAAAGTGTGAATGTGAGCAGAGGTATACATGATGAAACGAAATAAATAGTGAAGAGACTATAATCCCACAAGAAGCTTAAACAGAGCAAAAGAAAAAAGTAATAAAGACCCTTTGCCCCCAGGGAGAGAAGAAGACCTCTCTCTGTTCCCAGAGATAAAGATAATTGCAGAGATAGATAAAGAGAACCTTTGCTTTTGAACAGCTCATCCTTAGAATAATACCCCATCAGTTAACATGGCCCATAAACACAGATGGAAGAAGGCTGTGGAAATGGGAAAACTTCATGATTACAAATCGTTTCCTGGTGTGATAGATTGACATTTAAGAAAACAAAGAGAAACACCTAAGGAAGTTGAAACTGCTGGCGGCTGATGGGAGTTTTTCTTCTAGTCAACAGCTGGCCATTTCTAAGAATTGACAGCAGTTTTAACCATTTAAAAATGAGATCAACCTGTGAACACCACCTTAAACCTTAGCCTGGGAATTTCTCGGTCTCTTGGTTTCCTGGCTGTGAAAGGTAACAGAGCTCCAGCTGGATTCCCGTCCCCTGCCCAGCCCATGTGGTCCAGGCAGGGGCTGGGCTGGGCCTGCCGCGGCTCCCGGCCGGGAGATGGGGCCTGCGGGGCTTGCCCCGGGCTCTGGCCGGGCCAGGCCGGTCCCCGGCTCGGCTGCAGTTTTTGCCATGACTGAATTCACCAGAGACTGCTGAGTAAAGAGAGAAAAAGCTCTTGACTTGTGGCAGGCTGAGACAGTGACCACACTCTCCAGAGCAGCCATGAAGAATCTTCNGGGCTGAGGTGCCTCGTGGGGCTGTTGCAATCAATGTCACCGTTGTCCCCATGCAACACCTCTTGTGACACCCACGACACAGCAGCAACGGGCTGGGCAGGAGAGAGATGGGATGGACAAGGCAGAGAAGGATGGGATGGACACATGAGAGAGTGATTCAAGCTGGGAAAAGCAGAAATGAGGAAATGGTTTTCTTCTTTGCATCCTCTCATTTTATTGATATTATAGATACTCAGAGTGGGATGTGGAAGATCTGACTGAATATTGCAAACCTGCTCAGCTTTGTATGGTGAGTGGAAAGATTTACCTGTCCTATCACCTCAACAGCCTTGTCTGGGATGTTTTGGAAATTAAAAGGAGAAAATAAAATTTCATGCACACCTGAAAAAAAGGTCTTCCTCCTTTTCTCCCTCTTGACCTTTCTGTTCCCCTCTGTGTGCTCTCAGAAACCCATGAGCTGACTTTGCACGCCATCAGTCTGGATCCAATGGATCCAGCATCGCAGATGTTCTGGGCCAAGGAGCCCCTGGGCTGGGGGAGCAGCTCTGCAGTGCAGGGCTGAAAAGAGTTTGTGGTGTCAGCTCTAGTGTCAGTGCCAGGAAAGGTGATCACAGGGAGAGGAAAGGCCATTGTAGGCAGGGATGATTGGACAGCCATCACCAAATCCTCTAGTTCAGGAAAGGAATGGCAGTGTAAACATTTTTTGGGGTCAGGCTCTTCAGCCAGGTAAAAATGAACCAGAAGAAATGGTCTAAAGCAGCACCAGGGTGTCACTGTCAGACACAAAATTATTCACACGGACACTGCTCGATGAGGGAAAGAGGAAGAAGAGGGAACTTCTTTCTGTCATTTCAATTTTTATAGATTCTCAACAATGACCAGGGATTGGACAGTCAGGTTACCACCTTCAAAACCACACTGGTTGTAAGAAACATCCATCAAAAAACATATCTTTAATGGAATGTATAAATATTTATGTTTATAGTTATTTTCCTGGGAAAGGGTTTTGAAACTATGAAAAACAATATCAGAAGTTTTGATTCTGAGGGCAACACCAGGGAAAGAATTAGTCTGGGTATCAGGAATAATTTCTTTGTAATAATGGCGATGATGTTTTGAAACTGCATGCCCATAGTAGTGGTGGAGTGACCATTCCTGGATGGAATTTAAAAGCTCTGTGGATGTTTCATTGTGCACATGGTTTAGTGTTGGTTTACTAAGGTTACACGTTTAGCCAGGTTTACAGTCCTGGCTTGATGGTTGGACTCGATATTCTTAGAGATCTTTTCCAGCATCAGTAATTTTATGGGTATGGTTCTTGAGAGGAAAAGTCTTCAGTGAGCCAGGCAGGGTCCCTGGTTGCTCCCCTACAGCCGTGTCTGTGGATACACACAGGTATTGAACCAGTCAGGGAATCAAACACCTGAGGTTTGCTTTGCAGGCGGGAAGAGACCCCTGCCTTTCATGGAACACAGCATTGTCACTCCCATGGGCAAACAAATTTGGTCATTTCCACAGCAATATGGCACCTTTTCACATGTCAGCCTAAGATCTGAACAGCTTCCTCCTCCTCCTCTTGTGTGGTG
>NC_031770.1:109761405-109765166 GCF_001522545.3 Parus major
CTGGCAGCCCTGGCTCCAGCTCTGTGCAGGTGCAGCAGGACCTGGATCATGTCCTCAGTGCTGCCCAAGGACAGGGAAAGCTTCACTCTTTGGTGAGTGGTTGAGTCCTCTGCAAAGTCTGAATGAGGTCCTGGGGGCTGGAGGAGATTGGGGAGGCCCTGGCTGACCTGGGGCTGCTGCAGCCCCACTCAAGGAGCTCCAAGCACCTTCCCTTCCCTCCCCTCAGCTCTGCCTTGGAGCCCAAAGAGTGCTGAGCCTTTTGCTAGTCAGGAGCCTTTGAATACCTTCTGCCATGACAGCAGCTTTTGTCATTCCAAAACTTACTTTTTGCAGCAAAAGTAAAATCTGGAACATTTTCCCGCAATGCCATAGGGGAAAGAGCAATTTAAAAGTGAGCAGAATCCCTTTTCTCGCCAACATTGCTTCTCATTTTTTGGTCCCAAGGAGGATCCTGCAGAAGGAGGAAAGACTCAAAGTGAGTATAGCATAACTGTTAAAAATGTATCTGGTTCCAGAGGAACCAGTGCTGGCTCTGAGTCCCAGTCTTGTGTGGGAACTGAGCACCAAACCCAACATCCTAAACTCCCCAGTCAGAGCTCTTTTCTTCTACAGCAAGATGAGCATGTGGAGAAAGGCAGAGGGAAAGAGTAACATGAGCTACAGGAGTTGCTGTGCTGCATCCTCAGCTGCCCAGATCCTCCTCACAGCAAGAGCCTCTGAAATGTTATCAATACCTGAGAATTGTGGTCGCTTACCAGGAGCTGGAAAACCCCAGTGACANCTTCCATCGCAGACAGCTCCAGCCACTGCTCCAGCAGAGATCACAGAACCATCTACAAAGCCTGGGCAAGATTTTAACCTTTTCATTACCCAGAGGAGACTTGCAGATTAATCCTTTTTTTCCAGAGAAAAAAAAAGAGTAATCAACATGTAAAGAGACTTTATAAACTATTAGAGACAGTAAAGAAAATAATTGAGCTCCTTAAGAAGAGGTAGAGAATAAGGAGGTGCTTTAATTAAGCTGAAATATTTTTCTGTTAGAGCTGTAGAAATGGACAATAGTGTTCTGAAAAAAACTCCTTTAATTCATCAGAGAGTATATTGGTAGGAATGGAGTGTTCAAAGTGTGGATTTTGACCAAAAGGTAGAGTAATTGTGATACAGTGAGGTGCTGGAACAGAGAGGGGAGAAGTAATAGTTGAAGATTTGGGGCCGTTGTAGAGGTAAAGAGAAAACTTCTGTTTCCAGGGAAGCTCACAGAGACAGATGAAGAGAATTTTTGCCTTTGAATAATTCATCCTTTAAAATGACATCCCTAGACTCATTGACCCATACACACCTCAGAGTGATGTGAAATGGGAGCAGTGAACTGCTGGCAGGATTTCTGGGCAGCTGGCATCAGAAAAATAGAAAGCTATAACAGAAATAGCTTTCTTGTGAGAAACTCCGTAGATTAGCAGAAGAAGACTTCTGTTTCTCTACAAAGGCTGATGAAAAGACTCTAGCAGGAATTGGGACTGTTTAAACACCAAAGTTCCAAAGTTTTTTGTCTCTATGTTGTCATGTGAACAAGGAAATAGTTGAGTAGTGGGGGATAAAGGAGTTTTCTGGAAATTTATTCTGGTGTTCTTATTCTTGTAGTTTTGTTAATAAGCTTTCTTTATTCCTTTTAAGTTTTAAGCCTGTTTTGTTCTTGTTCTAATCCATATCTCACAGCAAGAAATAAGTAAGTTTTCTAGTCATTTTTTTTAGTTACTGCTTTAAAACCAGGACACCTGGGGAGCTGCTATTCTTAGAAATGAAAGGCTACAAGAGAACTATTTCTTGTAAAAATGTATCCATTGCATAGCAAAAAAAACCCAAAAACCTCCTTTCCCTACAACAATTAATAAAATACTATTGTAGAAGGAGTAACTAATATAAAATCCCATGTTTTGTGTCTATGTTGTCAGTCGAAAAAGAAAAAAATAAGACAAGGGGAGGAAAAGTGTTGTAAAAGTTTTATTCTGATGCTGCTTATACTTTTAGTTCTGTTAATAAAGTTTTCTTCATACATTTAAGTTTTAAGCCTGATTTTCCCTCCTCGTAATCCATATCTCACAGCCAAAGTTGAGTAAGGGCACAAGTAATTTTAGCCAACACAAAACCCACCACATTATTTAGGACATTAGCCAAGAAACTCAAATCAGAGAACATAGACCACTACAAAGGAGAAGACAACCTGTTTTAAACTGGGGGGAAAAGAAAATCGGACATTTGCAGGCCATGTTCCATTAGAATCAGTTCACATGTCAGCCCAACACCTGCATGGTCTCCTCCTCCTGCTCATAGCTGGTGGGATGGGGTGTGGAGCAGCACAGCCACAGCAGGGAGGGCTGTGGGGCTGGAACAGGACAAGGAGAAGGAGCAGGGACAGCTCCTGTGGGTCACCATGGCCATGCCCACTAAGGGACACTGCCCCCAGCACGGCCATGCACATGAGGCCATGGCTGTCAGGGACAAGGGACATCTGGGACTGGCAGGAGCAGCAGAGGGATCCCAATTCCCCAGAGGGAGAATCTGCAGGGCAGCTCCAGCACAGGCACCCCAGCCAGCCTGGCCCAGCAGGCACTGCCAGGCTCAGCGTCCCCAAACCAGGGCCAGGCAGGAGCATCCCCAGGGACACAGCCACTGCTCAGCCCCAGNCCTGGGCTATCTCAGTGCTGGCAGCCCTGGCTCCAGCTCTGTGCAGGTGCAGCAAGACCTGGATCATGTCCTCAGTGCTGCCCAAGGACAGGGAATGTTTCTTTTGTGGCTGGGGTAAGTCCTCTGTAAAGCCTCCATGAGCTCTCTGGGACTAGAGGAGACTGGGGAGGTCCTGGCTGTCCTGGGGTTCCTGCAGCCCCAGTGAAAGGTGATCAAACCCACAGGGACCTTCCCCTCCCTTCTTGAGCTTCTCTCTCAAAGCATCAATTCAGGAGAGTATTTATCATGAGTTTCCAAGACAGAAATCTGTAACAGATCTTTCTGAGAAAGAAAGGAAGAAAATCTTACTCCACTCCAGCATCTGCTCCTTACCTTTTGCAGCACGCAAGGCCAGGTGAACATATTCCCGCAAATCTTGTACCCCGGGGGCAAATACGCCTAGAGCAGAAGCCCCGTTGTCTCCAGCAGCTGTTTGCACTGCCTGTTCCAATGGGGAAGGACACACAGGGAACAATTAAAGTAATAATCTGAGAGGGCACAGAGTGGCTATAGACAGGTTGATGCTTCCTGGTGCTGGTGCATTTCAGAAGAAGAGAAGGGGTCATTTCCAACCTCCTCCCAGTCAAATCTCCAATTGCAATGTTTCTCCCCGGGAAGGTCCCTGTAGCCCTAAAGTGAGGACACTTGTGAGCAGAGAGTGGAAAGGACCAACGTGAGGTCGAGGAAGAGCCGTGCTGACTCCCAGCTGCATTCCCATCTCAGCACAGCTGGCAGGCAACATTCCACGTCCCCGACCCACAGAACAAGCCAGGATTCTGTTTCCATGGGCTCTCTCCAGCCCAAATTGGTGTCCATTTCAAGAAACCCCTTTCACCTTAGTCCCTTCTTATCTCCTCATCACCCCCACAAACACAGTCACTTCCAGGGACTTTATAGGAATTCCCACTACCGCAGGCTCACACTTTCCCCATTTCCCCTCTTCCCTCTCACCTGCAGCACCCTGGACCAACAGGAGGATCAGGGGGAAGAGCAGGAACAGGATCTTCATGGCTGCTGCCTCTCCTGGGTCTTCACAG
>NC_031770.1:109769289-109805132 GCF_001522545.3 Parus major
CAGGGGCTGAGGTGCCTCGTGGGGCTGTTGCAATCAATGTCACCGTTGTCCCCATGCAACACCTCTTGTGACACCCATGGCACAGCAGCAACGGGCTGTGGGGCCAGCTGGGAAATCCTTGGGATGGGGGTTGTGGGCACAGGCACCAGAGCAGTCCTGGGGGAACTGAGTCCTTCTTCCAGACTGGTTTGGCTTGGAAGGGACCTGAATGCACATAAGATTCCACCCCTTGCCATGGTCAGGGACACCTTCTGCTCTCCCAGGTTGCTCCTAGCCCTGTCCAACCTGGCCTTGAACACTTCTAGTGGCGTAGTATCCACAGCTTCTCTGGGTAACCTGTGCCAGGGCCTCATCACCCTCAGAGCCAAGCATTCCTTCCCAATATCTGGTGTAACCCTGTCCTGTGAGTTTGAAGCCATTCTCCCTTTTCCTGTCACTTCAGGCCCTGCCCCAAAGTCCCTTTCCAGATTTTTTGGATTTCCTTGGGGCACTGGATGGGGCTCCAAGGTCTCCCCAATCCCTTCTCCAGGCTGGACACCCCCAGATAACTCGATCTCGATGGTTTTGGCATTTATGAGTCTGCTTTTTGAGTAAGGCAGAAAATGAAATAATATTTTGAGCCTTCTGCTTCCTAACTCCATCACTGGGCAGAGTTTTGCTGCCAAGCCATGGCCCTGAGACAAATCTGAAATATTTTGTCAATGATGTCATGTGTTTTGGAGAAAGACAGTTGCAGGATAGAGGCATCTTCATAGGAAGTGAGAGGTGGATACAGTTACCCAGCGAAACAGGATAGAAGCAAATGCCAATAAACAACAGCCTGGCATCTCTGCCAAGTGCTTTGTACCTAGCTAGAAATCTGGAATTGGCCAGGGTGGCATCCTTGGATAGAGAAATCTTTATCAGTAGGACCAGAGCCACTCACTATGAACACACATGTTCATGGATCATGATGATGGAGGCATTTTCCAGAGAGGGTAAGGTCAGCCTTAGCAGAGGAAAGGCATTCTAACCTCAAGTTGTGTCCAGGTGGGTGGAGAGGAGAAGACCCCCAGCTCCCACCCTGCAGGACTACCCAGGTTACCCATCTGATCCATAGGACCCCTTTGTGATGCCACCTTGAGGGACACCTGCACAGCTCCCCTGGGAGATCTGTTTTCATCTAAAGCCCACAAAAGTCTCCCTGAGGTGTCCCCATGGGATCACCCCAAGTGCTAACGAGGGCAAGGGAGTCCCTCCCTGCCAGGTGGTGGGATGGGGTGTGGAGCAGCAGAGCTCCCAGCAGGGTCTCTGGTAAGGAGTGTTACAGGGGACCCAGGGCATCCAGCTGGGGAATGAGAGGTTTTAACCATTCCTGTTTTCCCACAAAAAGATATCTGCACAGTAAGAAATAAGGGATTTTGGCATCTGAACACATTCCCACAAAGGGAAGCTGAGCTCTTTTAGCCAGCCTTTCTCTTGGCACTGTAGGTTAAGGTCTGTGTAGACCTGAGAGCTGTATGGCTCAGAAAAACTCAAATTAAGGAGCAGTTTGCACCATAAATTGTTGCCCTCTGGGGTTTGTGTGTCAAATCCCAGGCAGGATCATGACCCAAGTTTCAATGCATGTTTCAGTGACCAATGCTAAGCAACAACAATTTATTTAGAAGGAGGGAAAGCAATACAGAGCACATTTGGGTTTACTCTATATCATAAAGCCTTTTGCATTGGCAATGAAAGGGGTTTGAGGCTTTGCAGCAGGATCCAGTGGGTTTAGGAGTAGGGAGATTCCATGCAAATTTGTAGGCTTAGAAGAAATTTTCATTGCTCTTCAATGAATGGCTCATCAACATTTCTTAAGTTCCATGGCCTGCAAAAAGGAAAAAAATCAGATTTTCTTTCTGTTTATATTCCCTCCCTACTCACTCTCAGCCCATGCTTTTTTCCCTCCTGGACACAAATTCTTCCCAAAATAATTCATGTCATTTGTAGTCATGTTGGGACAGCTCTCTGCAATCATAACTGTGAGAAAGGAGACTCTTTCCCTGTTGTTTCAGGAAAAGCAGGGAATTAAATTGGTATCCTTAGATTCTGGAGTGTATTCATTCATGACTGAAAATAGAAGCCTGTTTTTCATATGATAATTTAATTTTGTAACAAATTTTACAACAAAAACTTCACCCTGTGCCTGAGAGCATTTTCCAAATATTACTTTGGCAACATTAACACTTGAGTCAACTCAGAACACTTGACTATCGTCATGGCATAATAGCTCTTTTTTTCCCCTTATACCAAATTTAAATATTCAGGAGCACCTTGGGGTTTAGGAGACAGGCAAAATATTTAATATTTCTCTGCTCATCCTGCAGATGAGCCTTGGTGAACACCAAACTCACGGTTTGCAGCAGGAGCGGAACCCAAAGCAGCTCCCAACTTTAACCAGGTGGAAGGGACATCCTCCAAAGTGACAGCTCCCTCCTCTACAGAATATCATTTCCCTCCGGGGCGAAGACAAACCTGCAACAAGAACAAAATATTTCCTTCCCCCTTGCTCTTCAGGGCAGGGAATTGCAGTGGAAGAGTTTCTCATTCCTTTGTCACCAACATCCCGCCCTGGCTCTTTCAGAAGGCCGTGTGGGTGGTGAGGTTACAAAGCAGGTGTAGCACAAGCACTGGGCTGATTGATTCATTCCTGACTGGCTTCTACCAGTTTGAAATAGAAGTGTTTAAATGTGCTGGGAATTTTGCACAAAAATCCCTTTCTAGCATCTCTTTCCCATCTTACCTGGAGAAACCTGGAGCGCCAAGAAGAGGAGGGAAAAGAGCAGGTAAAGGATCTTCATGGCTGAGGATTTGCTGTGGCACTGTTGGGAAAAAACACCAAGAAAGGCTAAAGACAGACAGTTCCTGGGATCTGCAGTCTCCTGAACACTGTGTTAATAAAAATTACATTTATATTAATTTTGTCTTCAAGCTTTCAAAAATAATCAGTAAAACCCATAGGAAATCCTGACTATTGTGTGGGGCAAAATGTTTTCAGGACATGTGATCATTAAGTTATTTTAATAGTTTGGTTGCTCAGATTTCTTTTCCATTTTGCAAATAGTCCTTAGTGAGAACACAATGTTGGGATCCCAGAATGGTTTGGATTGGAAGGAACCTTGAAACCCATCTTGTTCCACCCCCTGGGGCTAAGATACCTTCCACTAAACCAGTTTGTTCACAATTCCATCCAGCCTGGTCTTGAATATTTCCTTAACTTTATTTTTAGCTAAATGATTTAACCTAGTAAATAAACAACATAAAACAAAATTAGGTGAAAATACTGTAAAAACTACAAACTTCAGGAAAAAATAAGTTCATTTTGTAATGTTTAAATTTATCAAGAGATCAATTTGCTCAACGTCTCCAGTCTTAGTCTACAGGCAGCAGTTCTAGAATGGAAATCAACAATCAAATAAATTCCCATTTGAAAATAAAATTTTAAAAGCAAACATATGATACCTTCATTGGAAGAGTTTAAACTAATATTAGGGTTTATAGGATAAGAGAGCCTATAAGAGCACTTATGGATAAAGGAGGGGCAGTTAATGTTTCATATCCTGGTATGAGGAATGTTCTGATCTGTCAGAAATTATAGTCTCTCAAGCAAGGAATGGAAGTGAGATTGTGCTGAAATATGGTGACCCAAAAATGTTTCAAAATTAGTATTAGAAATTTACCTAAGTTTCTATATATTTGGAAATATCAGGAGAAATAAGGAGACAAAGTGAACAATTCTGAAAATGAAATAAGGGTTTTAACATCGAGACATTAATAAAAAATACTATATATAAAATATGTATTATATACCGTACTAAAATATAAAAATATATAAATAATATATAATTTTATACCTATTAAGCCTTATGCAAATATTTTATTATTATTTATAATATCTTTCTATTCCACAGCTATATATTTAATGGAAATATACAGATAGAGACATGTACATTTCTACTGAGAGGTCAGGAATTTCTCTGGACCACAGACCTCTCTAAAGTAACCCAAACCAAACAGTTATTTTTTTTTCCTAGGATTTAGGAAGCAGAAATTTTTATTAAAGCTTTCTATATATTAGCATATATTTGAACTACTTATTCAACATGTCCAGTTCTCTGAAATCTTAAGTTTACCTTTTCTAGTTACAATACAAATTAAAGTTAATAACACAGAGGTTTGGGAGTTTGTTTTGGAGATGAGTTTTTGAGGAAAAAAATAAAGCTGACATCGAAAAGAACTGAGACATTACCAGGTATCAGGTGAGCCCTGAAGCCAAACACGACTTGCTCGTGGTCCCTTCCCTCCTGAAGACTTTGGCTCTGGGACTGGGATACTCTTTTATAAGGTGAGTCCCAAAAGAGACTGATAGGTTCTTTCTCTTCTCAGACATTCATTGAACCAATCCAAAAAATGCTCTTTTATTTCTGGTGGCATCTAACCCAACCAGAAACCAGCTGCTTTTCGTTTCCCAATTATACAGCAGGGTTTCTCCCTGAACCTGTTTAAGCTTTTTTCCTGGAAAATCCCATGTTTTTCGTGCAATACCTCTTGTGACACTCCAGTTTGTGTAAGAGACGTTAACCCACCATGGTATATGTCAAACATCTTGGGACATAAGTTGAACTGTCCCTGCTTAGGAGCAATTTAAAACCTTGCAATACAATCCCAGTTCATTTTCTGTTCCATAAATACAGAATATAAGAACACGGAATGGATATGTGGAACTAAAACAAATGTCCATTTGCTTCCCAGACAATGGCCACTGAAGATGCCTGAGTGAAACAAAATGTACAAAAATAAATGTACCAAAATATCAAAATACATTATGGTTATGTCCCTGGACACCCAGATGATGGGAAATACGAAAATTTATGCAAATCCCATGCCAGAGGATGTCTTTAGACTCTCAGGCCCCAAAGCTTCTGCTTGAGTTGTTTTTTTTCCAGGACTCTGGTTGATTTTTTGATACTTCTGGCTCCTAGTTGATCATTCCAAAACCACATTATGCCTTAGATGAGCATTCAGTTTCTGGTTATCTCCTCTCAGTCTGCCAGACGTTGACCTGTGCTTCTTCTGCCATGGGAAGTAGCACCCAGCTTCTGCATGGATGGAGCACCTCTCCTGTAAAGAGGTGGAGAGAGCCAGGGGTGTTCAGCCTGGAAAAGAGAAGGCTCCAGGGAGACCTTGGACTTCATCTTGGTATCTAAAGGGGGATAATGAAAAGGAAGGAGAGGGACTTTTTATATGGGCAGATAGTGACAAGACAAAGGGAAATGGTTTTAACTGGACAAAAGGCAGGTTTGCATTACATGTGAAGAAGAAATTCTTCCCTGCAAGGATGGCGATGCTCTAACACAGGTTTCCCAGAGAAGCTGTGGCTTCCCCACCCCTGGAAGTGTTCAAAACCAGGTTGTATGGAGCTTGGAGGAACCTGAAATAGTGGAAGGTGTCTCTGTCTACATTGGGAAGTTTGGAATGAAATGGTCTTTAAGGTCCCTTGGAATACAAACCATGCTATTCTTCTATGCTTCTAAGATATTAATTGCTTTTTCAGATCATATTTTACTTTAAACCTCCCTTCAGTCAACAAACAAATATTGTTCATGCAGTATTTTGACATGATTTATGAAGTACATCATAATAGATGATGAAACATTTGCTAATTCAAGTGATTGGTGTTTATAATTGACCAAGACCTCTGAAAATGACACCGTATCTTACAGAACCTTTAGTACCAAAATCAAACTGAAATATTTTCATTGCTGACTGGCAGTTTACCTCTTAGTCCTGTAATTTTTTTCATTGCTTTGATATTAAGTTCTTAAGTAGAAGCACAGAATAGTCTGAACTGGAAGGGATTTTTGAAAGGTGAATAAGTCCAAGTCCTCTGCCATGAGCAGGGACATCTTCAATTAGATCAGGTCAGCCCAGAACTTGCTCAGAGCCCTGTCCAAGTATACAGGTACACAGAAGTGTACAAAAATTATCTATATGCATGTGAAAACATGTCTGCAAACCATTTCCCTTACAAGCATATCCTGACACAGCTTTTTACTCTCTAGATAATTTTGTATGTGAACTGTTTCTGCAATAGGAAAAAATGGTAATTGAATTTCTGGTGTGTCTGCCAACATCTGGCCTCTAAACTGAAAAATGGAGGGAATAAAATTGCAAAAGTTGCAGTTGCTTCACCTCTTGCCAAGTGTTTGTGGTTAACTTGCCAAATGTTACTCTTACCCAACCCAATTCCTCAAGGAAACAAAGGTGCATCGTTAATTTTTATTGCCTGTAAGATCCTATGTGCAAATACTGTCAAGGGCTTGGCTTTAACACTGGGCACCCTTGGCCATGTTTAATACAAATTTTACTTGGTCCTATGCAGGCCACCAAAAAGCCTCTGCCTGGACACGGGAAAGGGAGAAGCAGAGGAGATGTGGAGCAATTTTGGCAGAACTCAGCAAGATTTTGGGTTGTGGCTCTTAGGGTGGACAATCTTTCCATCCCCATCTGCAGCTCCTGCTGTTCTGAGCAAGAGACAATCAGACACTTTCAATTATTATGGTGGGCTCAGCATTTTGTGTAATAATAGAGTGCTGAGGAGCTGCTGTGCCTGATGCAGCTGGGATATATGCCAAAGGGAAATGTCCTCTAAGGAGACTGCAAAGTGTCTGGACAAGAAATGTCTTTTACTCCTTTAAAATCAAGATGTTTGAGTAATTTTACCAAAATCACCTTCCAGAGAAGAAGGAGGATCTTATCTCCACCTTAGGAGTTTGTATCTAGCACAGAAGATGAAGCAATTAGGAGCAAAAAGGAGAACCTTAAACTCTGCTCCTAGTAGTTTACTCTTGAAAATAAAAAAGGAAATATTAGGGACATGTTTCAGTAGCATTGCCCCTAATTAAAGTGCTTCAAACTGTATATAGGATGTACTTAATCAAGCTCAATACTTTAATGATTATGCTATCATCTTGAGTAAATGGTGAAATTAACATCTGCATTAACAATTCTGACTCCATCTTTTGACCTGACAGCTAATTAAAGGTACTGGGGTACAAGGGCAGAGTCTCCTTTCTTTTTTGAGAACCACAATGTGACTGGCAGTGATGTGTGTGAGATCAAAGCTCCAGGGCACAGGTACCCCAAAGTTTCTAAAATTCAAAGAACCTTTGTAAACCAAAACAAATCTTCTAGATTAAAATGCCAGGAGTAATCTCACCAAATTTCAGATATCCTAAAAGGAAATATCAAAGTACAAACTATTTTCACTGCTCTTCCTTTATGGCTAATGGAGACTGTTCTATGGACTTTTATTAGACATTTGCAATAAGATTGTTAGAAATAAAACAGAAGTAACAGTAGGGATAGAAGAAACCCAAAAACGTTGCAAGTGAAGGTGTTTTGCAATAAGAGCCACAAGCACTAGTTCTGCTGAACAACACAAGTGGCAGCTGTGTCTCTCACAGAGCCAGAATTTGCTCTTCAGAGGGTTTTTTAAAATATGTTGTCACCTCTCCAAACCCACCCAGAAAGTCATTAGGAGTCCAAACCATCTGAGTTTGGTAACATATTCCTCTGGGCACTGATGTGTGACTGTTCAGCAACTGCTCTTGAAGAGATAACAACCAAATCACTAACATCCATTACTCTTGGGTATTTTATTCTCTCTCCCTTTTTTTTCACTTTTTTTCTCCTGTTTTGTGTTGCTGATATGATTCAAAATATTCCCGGTTTTACTTTGCATAAGGTCCAATCAGAAGTAAAATTTCTCAGATGCCTTCAGGCCCCCTGAAGGAAACATCTGGAGGTATCTTGGCTTTATCTACACTGCTAGACCATGAGGGCAAGGAAAAATAGGCAGAAGCACAGATTCCAACCTGTATTTGGTTTCTTGCAATGAGAAAGGAAGGTCCACTTTGAGATTGCAATGACTGCTCCTTTTGGTACAGAGGGCTCCTTATTTGTAGAATTGCAGAATGGTTTGGGTTGGAAGTGACCTTAAAAATTGTCTCAACCCCTAGCAAGAGCAAGAACACCTTCCACTATCCCAGGTTGCTCCAAGTCCTGTCCAGTCTGGCCTTGGACACTTCCAGGGATGGAACAGCCACAGCTTCTCTGGGCACCCTGTGCCAGGGCCTCACCTCCCTCACAGGGAAAATGTTTCCCTCCTTCCCTACAAAGAATCACCCAAGGTTCAACCACATGAATGCCACCATAACTGATTTTATTAAAGGAGAGGAAAGAAATAGTTTCCACAGTGTTGTCTGGTTCATGTTTGTGATATTTTCTTCACTGCAAGGGAAGATTATGACAGCTTTTCATTGCAGCAGGAACTGGTGCCACCAGGAGCGAGGGATTCAGGGTGATTCCCAGGAGCCTTTCAGCAGAAGCAGGAAGGATTTCCAAGGCAAATCCAGGGATTTTTCAGCTACTCCATCCCCTGCATGAAGAAAAGAGAGGCTCAGGCTACCCACCTGTAGGTTTTCTGCAGAGTTGTTTTCCTTATCTCATGGGATCAGAGCAGAGGCTGCCATGAGATGCGAATTCCCCCTCTACACCAGCAGGTTTGGCACCAGAGAAGTGAGAGAGGTGGCAGGAGCTGTGCCTCTGAGATGTGGCTCTGGAGAAAAGGTAATGAGGAAATGAGCCATTCCCACAGAGATCCCTGCATTTCTACTCACCTTCTGCAGCAAGAATATCCATTACTACACTCTCCAATCCAGTAATACGGACGACGACAAATCCGTGGGAAGCAGATTCCGTTTTGGGCCAAACAGGAATTATCTAGCCTAGGAAACACTTGTTGTCCTGCACAGCACAAAGAGGAGTCATTTACCATGAAAATGATCAAAAGTGAATACATTCTTCTTCTTTACTCCCCTCACTCCTTACCTGCAGCCCCTTGGAGCATCAGCAAGAGGACAACCAGGAGCACGTGAAGGATCCTCATGGCCACAGCTGGGGTGTGAATTCTTTACCTGCACTGAGCAGAGAGCACAAGGTTGAATAACACTGGACAGAGCATTCTCACTTGACCAGGAGATGAGGAACTGCTGTAAAAATGTGCCCGGAGACACCAAAGCCAAAATCTTTCTCCAGTGGATTTGGACAAAGAGCAGAGCGAAAACTTCATCCTTGGAGATATTAGCAGTTTCAGGGAATGCATCTCTAAACAGCCTGACCTAATTAGTACCACTTTAAGCACAGATTCAGACTAGAAACTCCTGGATTAGCTCAAAACCTAAATTATTCTGGGATTATATGCTGTTTTGGTGCTGATTTTCCTTTTTTTCTCTTCTTTTAATTTTGGTTTTACCGCAGTGAAAAAAAGAAAAGAAAAGATCTTTTCAGCACCAGGCAGGTTACTCTGGTACAGCATAGGCCTACAAATTATTCCACTTCCACATATTGAAGAACACAAAGAGTTCAGAGAATGAACCAATACTAATTAAGGTAGCAACTCATTCAAAATGTTACTGCATTCAGGCAAGACATGGGTCAAAAGGCCAAGCTCATCTGCTGTGCTGGCTGGGTGTGTTTCTGGAGTAAAATAGACATTTTTGTCTCTGATGTCTCAAGGGAAAGTTCCCAGGTCTCTGTTCCTCTTGGAGATCACCAAACCCACCAACCTGGAAGCCCTGCAAGCAACCAATCCATGGCTCTACAGAACATGTACACACAGGAGGCACTTGCTGGAGTAAAGAGAGAGAAATCAAAGCAGAAGGTTGAGACTGATGAAAGGAAAAGATATTTCTAAAGATGGAGAGGTGAGGGTGGCTCTACAGAACCAGGCAGAGTTACCCGAGGAGGAGGTGGAGGATCACTGCCGCTTCTGTTCTCCCGTGGATGCACCAGACCCAAACACGCCTATAAAGGGTTGGGGATGACCCAATGCAGTCATTGGCCAATGAAATAAAAGCCTTTTCCAGCCTTTATTTGGTTTCTTCCAATGAGAAAGGAAGGTTCTCTTGGAGATTGCTTTCACCACAGAGCCCCTGATCTTTGTGCAATCCATCTGAGATCACCCAAGTTTGTGTAAGGCACATTAGACCACAGGGTGATGTAAAATTTCTGGGAACGTGCAGTGAGTGCTCCTTCTGATCCTGAGGGCTCCTCAGGTGTAGAATCCCAGAATGGTGTGGGCTGGAAGGGACCTTAAAGATCATCCAATTCCACACCCTACCATGGGCAGGGACACCTTCCACTGTGCCACATTGCTCAGAGCCTGGTCTGTCCCAGCCTTGAACACCTCCAGGGATGGGGCAGCCACAGCTTCTCTGGGCAGCCTGTGCCAGAGCCTTACCAGCCTCACAGGGAAAAATTTCCTCTCCTTCCCTGGAAAATAATCACTGGTAATGTCGCCAGCTTCCCCTGGTGACTGCTGTGGTGCTCTACAGATCTTCTGGACCAAGGATCCAGGACAACCAGAAACCTTGATGCCTAGAAGGGATCTCAAAACTCTGTAAGGAAGAGGACAGGAACAGGCTGTGGAAATCGATGTGGATTTTAAGAAATCTCAGTGCTGGGAATATCTTCTTCAATGTTTATCAGCTTTACAGCTGCTTGAGCGTCCTGAACCAAAAGGCAGCTCAGATGTTCACCTTCAGGTTAGCAAAATCTAGGGTTTGTTCCCAGATGGACCAACTCCACATGGGATAAATCACAGCTTTACAACACAGTCAGGGAAGCACTGATAAATATTGCTGATGCTTTAGAGATGTAAAGCTCAATTTTGCTCTTTGGCTCTCCAAGCAGCACTTTTATCCTTTTATTTCCAGTGTTTTGAAAGCAACTGGCAAACTCTGTTTGCTTGTGCCTTCCCTGAGCTGGGGGGTTTTTCCTGTGGGAGAGGTTCAATTCCCAAGGGGAGCAGGGGCAGCTCACCCCACATCACTGCTCAAAATACCCAACAGCAGATGGGATTTCCAGGCAGGGTTTGGCCAAGTCAGGTCTGGGCACTTTTCCACAGGGCTGTCCAAGGTCAGTGGATGGACAGCAGGACTGTTCCCACAGGGATTTCAGGCCATTTTTTGCCAGGTGTGGAGGTGCTGTGAGGACAAATGTTGGGCAATCGTACCAAAGGTCTGTCATCCTTCCTGTCATTTGCACAGAGGACGCTGGAGGAAGAGGATGGCAGAGAGAAGTTGAAGGATCCTCATTGCTTCAAGTGTCTGGGGACATCCCGTTGTGACAGGTAAGCTGAGGTGACATATGGACACACAGGGTTTAACCCAGTGGCCTTCACACCATCTCCTAGAGTGATTTAGGGAGCTCTGGGCTGGCTGAGATCCCCTCCTGGGACTGGTGGAAAAGGGTCAGGAGAGAGGAGAGCAAGCCAGGGAGGAGGCTTGGGACACAGGGACATCTCAGGAACCACTTGTCTAAGTGTGGGCAAAGGAACTGAGGCCTGGATGTTCACTGGGAACAAAGTCTGTGATGTGCTGAGTGATAAAAAAATCAACTGGGATTTAGAAGAGTCCTTCCACATATTCATTTTAACAATATTTTATATACAAATATAACTATGTTAGTGTTGATTTGCTAGGAGGGCTGTAGAGAGACAGGAGAGCAAGAAATATCATTATAGCATTTGTCTATGCTTAAATAAACCATTACTGAAATTAATATGCTGACTTAATATTCCTGAGCAATTCACAGGTTAGAATATCTGGATTATTCTTCTCTGTTTGCATGTTCTCCAGCAAAAATAAAATAGAAAGCAGTTGAGTAAATTTGACCTTTGTTTCTCTTGGAATATTTATAGATTACATGCACAGACATACAAATATATATTTACACTTGGAGAACATAATTTTGGGGGCTCCACACAATGTCCTTTGCAGTACCCCAGGAAAAGGGAACTGAGTAAGACATTTAGTGGTCAAAATGCTTTCAGGATGCAATATTAATTAATTTGCAATATTCATTCTTTAATTGCATGTGTTTAACTGCCAAGAAACAGGTGAAATGTATCACTTTTGTGATCATGAGTGGCCAAAACAAGGCTTAGAGTCAATAACAGTATATTGGAATTAAAATTACAGTTAAATTATAGTATTTAAGATATTTAAAGGAAATTTACCATCAATCATAAGAACAAATAAAATTAATTAGTTAAAGATCTTGTCCAAACCCTGATATTTGAGCCTGGATCTGTTTTGTTCCACTTTGGGCAGGTGGCACATGTACAAAGTGGAACAACAGGAAGAAAGAATAATTTCATCCTATTTTAACCTCCTTTTCCGGAGGTTAACCCAAAATCTCAGTTCAGAGCTCTGTTCCTCTAAAAACTCATTAATACGTTTAATATTCACAGTGTCTGCTTCTTTTCTTAAATAACTCGAGTTCATCACTTGAGTTATTTAAGGTTTTTTTGGTTTTTTTTTAGAGAACAAAATCAAAATCCAAATAATAGAAACAAATGCTCTTCCATATTATAAAGCAAATACACACATTCTTCCAATTAAATTATACAAATATGGGATTTTAAATAGCTGTCTTTTTCTGGGGAGCCTGTTTAGAGCCCAGCCACCCTCTGGGTGAAGAACTTTTCCTGATATCCAACTTAAACCTCCCCCAACTCAGCTTCATTCCACTTCCTCGAGTCCTTTCAATATGATTTTGAGAGCAGTGACTGGTTTCTGGTTTCTTGTCCATCACAGCAGACTGCAGAGCAGGGAGGGCTTTTCAGTCTGGCCTGTCAGAAAACATCATTCACTCACATATCAGCGCAGGGAATCAAAAGACATCAGTATAATTAAGACAAAAAATCCATAAAACCCTGCTGTCAGAATAATTTCCGTACCCTTCACTGAAGAAAGTCGCTGGAGGGGAATTTCAGCGTTAGCTCTTCATTGCCATCTTCTGGGGGAGACCCCGCTAGGTGAATGCTCTTTGAAGAACAGGAATGTTGGGTTTTTTCCTGGTGGTACAAAAATGAAAACACAACATCTGGGCTCACAGGTGCCTTCAGGGTTCAGGTTAAACCAGTGCTGCCATCAGTTTCTGTAGTCCAGAACCTCTGAGGGCACATATTTGACCAAAATATTTTTTTGTGAAAGTTGTTTCCTTTGGAAAACAAAACCTGGAATCAGAAATGCTGTGTGGAAGAGGGTACTTCCCTGGAATTAATTATTCAAATAGAAGTATTTTCTGTGAGGCAAACAGAATACAGATGTGGAAAACCCATGAGAATGAAAGAGTGACCAGCAGGTCAAGGGAGGGCAATCTGCTCCTGTGGCATCCTACCTGGGGTCCCCACCCAACAAAAGGACATGGAGCTGCTGGAGAGAGTCCAGAGGAGGCCACAGAGAGGCTCCAAGGGCTGGAGCCCCTCTGCTCTGGAGCCAGGCTGGGAGAGCTGGGGGTGCTCACCTGGAGAAGAGAAGGATCCAGGGAGAGCTCAGAGGCCCTTCCAGGGCCTAAAGGGGCTCCAGGAGAGCTGGAGAGGGACTGGGGACAAGGGATGGAGGGACAGGACACAGGGAATGGCTTCCCACTGCCAGAGGGCAGGGATGGATGGGATTTTGGAATCCTTCCCTGTGAGCGTGGTGTGGTCCTGGCACAGGGTGCCCAGAGAAGCTGTGGCTGCCCCTGGATCCCTGGCAGTGTCCAAGACCAGGTTGGGACTTGGAGCAACCAGGGATAGGGGAAGGTGTCCCTGGCCATGGCAGGGTGTGGAATGGGATGAGTTTTAAGGTCCCTTCCAACCCAAGCCATTCTGGGATTCTGTGACCACAGAGAGGTCTCACCTGTATTTCACACGGCAGAGTCATTGCAAAATCTGAGCTTCCCAAGTTCAGCTGTCAAGGGGTTGTGGATGCATCTCCAGGCTCCAAAGACAGCCCTGCAGGGTCAGGTGCCCCTGGATCCCAGCCTGTGTGTCCCAGGCCATCGTTGTCCACCGCCCATGAGGGATCAATGTGTTGGGCACACTGGGGGTGAGGTGTTTGTGGGAAGAGCCAACTCATGTTGCAGGGAAAGGGGAGGGAGTTCACGAGCGGTCACTGTCCCCCGTCAGCTGCTGGGAAGTGACATTTCAGCTGCTGGGAATTGCTGTGACAAGTCCATGTCCTTGGCCAGCTGCTCTGTGGCGGCTCTGTCATCCACAGGATATATAAAAACAGTGGTTCTGGGGTGAGACATCACTCTGCAAAGATCCCCTGGAGCAAAACCAGGTAGGACCCACTGGTCCCCTCTCCTCTGCTCCTCTTGGGTGAGCCAAAGGTGCAGTTTTCACACCAGTTCCAACCAAAGAGGAGAAAAACACATGATTTTTGATAAGACTTGTTGCTCTAAAAAGAAATTAATCATCCAAGATGCAGAATATTGCAGCTTAATTAAATCCCCATGAGTATCTGAAATGGTCAGTGCTTGGTATTTCAATAATGCATTTGGCTGATTATTATACTCAGTGATGGTGATTCTTAACTATTAAATTAGTATTATTTTCCAAAGGTAGCTGGAATCTGCAGCAAGAAATGATGGTGGAGAGAAAATTCAGGGCTTCCAGGATGGATAGATGGCTCCTTAGATTTTCTGTAAAGATATTTCAAGGAGTAATTACTGGCTTGTAAGCTAAAAAAAATACCATTATTTGAATAATTAAAGTTTTTGAGTGCTTGTATTCAAAGAAATTTGAAAGGCTTAAGCTATTAATTAAATAAAATGCATATTTTAGTAATTAAGAAACTTGCTTTGAACCTGAAACATTGCACTGTATGGGCTGCCATGATTAAAGTGAACTCCATCCCAGCCAGACTCAGCAGAGTTGCTCAAAAAAAAATTAATAAAAATATTTATAGTAATAAATACATTTTATCAATCTTATGCAGTATGCGTTCACTTTTATATTTTATTTAAAAACTGTTATTTCTGTAGATTCATTTCAGAACATTTACTCTATTACATAAATGCCAATTTTTATTAAAAAATTCCAGCTAATTTGTCATTAACAATGTTTGTGCTAGGTTGAAAATGCAGGTTAAATGTATTTGACTTCTTTTTGTTCTTTCTTAGCATCTGTTTTATTTGGTGCCACTGAATTTGGACATGAAAATCTTTGCCTTTTTCTTTGCTGTGCTCCTCTTAATGCTGCAGGGCACTTCAGGTAAGAGTTAAATAAACTCTAAGGAAATGGAGAGGGAAAATTCTGAGTATGGAAAAAAATAAGAACTAGGAATAGGAATAGAAATAAAAACAGAAATAAGAGGAATAGCAACAGGAACAGGAACAGGAATAGGAATAGGAATAGGAATAGGAATAGGAATAGGAATAGGAATAAGAATAGGAATAGGAATAAGAATAGGAATAGGAATTGGAATAAGAAGAGTAGGAATAGGAATAGGTAAATAATATGAATATGAATATATATATGATATGAATATAAATATATGAATATGAATATAAATAAATAATATGAATATGAATGTGAATATGAACATGAACATGAATATGAATATTAATATTAAATGAATATGGATATGAATGTGGATATGGATATGAATATGGATATGAATATGAATATGAGTAGAAATATAAATATACATAGACATAGACATAGACATAGAAATAGAAATAGAAATAGAAATAGACATAGACATAGAAATAGAAATAGAAATAGAAATAGAAATAGAAATAGAAATAGAAATAGAAATAGGTTTAGTCCTTTTGCCTATGGTCAAAGTGATGCCAGTGTGTTGGGCACATTTTTAGCAGTGACCAGACACTAAATGGGTCCATTGGATGCACTGAGCCCTCACAGTTTGGAAAACAAAGGGATTTAATGGTGTGGAAGTGGCCAGCCAGCAGGTAAACTTCAACACTGCTGCCATGCAATAGCCTGGATTGTTCTTAGTCTTCTTTGGGAAGGAAGATCACAACTCTGCATTGTTTTATTTTTCATTCTGCCCAGGTTTCCTGCGTGCCCCCAACACCGAGGGGCAGTGCAGACAGGCTGGGGGGGTCTGTTCCCGGGACCACTGCCCCCAGCCCCACAGCAGACCCTTTGGACGCTGCCAGCAGGGAATTCCCTGCTGTAGGACCGTGGTGAGTCCAGGATGTGATGGATCACACACTCACAGAAGGGCTTGGATTGGAAGGGGCCTTTCAAAGTCATCTATTCCACCCCCGTTATCATGGACACCTTCAACAAGATCCAGTTGCTCCAAGCCCAATCCAACCCAGACTTGAACATCTCCAGGGATTTCTTGGGGTTTATTACTCATTCATTACCCATTTTTATACATCCAGTCTGCCCTGTAGATGGAAAATTCCTCCAGCACAAGCTGGCAAAGAGCAGAGACTCTGCACACTCAGATGTAGGATTTCCTGAGGATTTCCTCACTGCTTCCCCCTGCAGCATTAATGACAGCTCAAGTGCCTCGTGGGAAAGATCACACTGAAACCTCTTTGGCAGAGAGAATTAATTAGCCAGAAATGAACTCTTTTTGCTGCTGTTCCCATTAGCTGCCTCAAGCTGCTCATGATGAGTGGTACTGGCTCCAAGGGACACATCTCTTGATGTGCACACTGTCCTGAGACCTGGGATTTTTGGGTCAGATTCATAGAAACCTGCATGTTCCACCTTGCAAAGGCTGCCTGGTTCCATAGCTGGAAGAACAGCCTGAAAGTCATGTTCTCCCAGAGTTTTTTTCTCCATAAATTTCCTCTTCTAGAAAAAAACAGATTATTTGATGTATTGAAAGTGTCCTTGCCCCTGGTAGGGAATTGGAACCAGGTGGTCTTTTAGGCCCCTCCAAATCAAAATAATCCTTTAATCCTGTGACTAGTTTATTCTTTTCCCCCTCAAATTCCTTACTGGAATCCTAAAGTTCACCCATATATTTATTCCAATATGAAACTGCAGCAACAAATATCCCTGAATATTTTCACTCTGCCTCCACTGATTCCAGCATTTCATTTTCTGTTTCTTTTTTACTCTGTAAGATGCTGCAGACATTTTTATTTTTGGAGACTCTTACTTAAACTGTGTTCAATATTAGTAGCAAGAGATGTTAAAAACAAAACATGAGCAGCAGAAACTCTTTTCCATACCACAGATTCCAAGAGGAGTAGGAAGCTTCAGGCACAGAGTGTGGTCAGTTTTTTATTATAAAATATAAAAGTGATTTATGATTAAAATTCAGCAGCAGCAGGACTGTGAATATCCTGAAGAGTTGGATTCAGGAATATCTGCCCTTGATGCTCATTCAGTCCCTTCTGTGCATTTTATTTTATTCCTTTCCTGGTTGTAAGTACAAAATCTGAAAGTTTCTTCCTTTTTTTTTTTTTTGCAGTATGATTAATGGCCACTGACATCTCAGATGGGCTGACCAGAGCTTCTGGTAATTTAAGGGATGCATCATCCCATTGGAAAATCTGGAATTCTGAGCAGAAAATATTCAGGCATTTGGCACATACAAGCACTTGCCACAATGTGAAGAACAGAAAGAGAAAAAACCCCTCCACAAACAGCCTTAAGGACCTGAAGAAACTCCAAAGAAATTCTTGAACAACACAGAAAAGACCAATACTTTTTCATTTTTAAAAATGTTTTGCTGCTGAAATTTTATTGTGTCAACCAACATCTGTCCCAGAGAGGTCACCAGTGTGCAGGAGTCTGTGCCCATGAGAGGATGCAAAGTTATTCTTTTGGCCCTTAGAACAGCTATTCTTTTATTATTGTTATTATTTTATTTTCCTTTTGGAGTCAAAAATAATGTGAATAATGCCAGAATGCTCAGCTAAGGTGTTTATATTTCATAGTCTACACCTCTCAATAAATTTTAATAAAGATGCTCTGGAAGATCTGTGTTTGATCCTTATCCCTGTGAGGAACAGGGATAAAACCTCCTTATCCCTGTGAGGAACAATCTCTGTGAGGAATAACTCACTGCTGTGTGTTTTTCTTGGAGGGTCTCACCTGCAATCAGTGTGAGATGTGCCTTGTGGTAAACATATCCAAGAAAAGGGGAGGAAAACAAACCCATGTGGTAACAGGAGTATGTCCTTGTCCTAATCATTATTAATTTGGTTAAGAATGACTTCAAGGGCAGGTTGGACAGGACTTGGAACAACCTGGGACAGTGGAAGGTGTCCCTGCCCATGGCTGGGGTGGACCTGGATGATCTTTAAGGTCCTTTCCCACCCACCCCATTCCATGATTGTGTGATGATTAGGCCAGTGGAGAGCTGGCACAAACTGATCAGGCTGAGCACCCATGGAAGCCCTGAAACCATCCAGCAGCTCATGGCATGGAGAGCATGGACACTTTGGGTCACCCCTTGTCTCAAATCCTTCTGGCCTTTGCACTGGGGATGTTAGGGATGAGAAAGGAGGGGATGAGTCTTGGTGACGAGAATCCAGGCTGATGGACACACAGCCCACTGTTTCCAGACAGAGCAGTGCAGGGAAAACCAGCTTGACCAGTTTAGGATCCAGAGAAATTAAGTTTCATGGACATGATACTGTTCTACCCTAAACAGAGACAGCAGGAGCAGAATCTTGTGGATGTGGTCACACAGTTTCTGCCACCCTGGGGATTCTCTGTATTCCAAATATTTCAGGTTGGGCTGGCAGATTCAGCCCTGGAGAGGAGCAGAGGACTGACCCTGTCTCCTGAATCCCAGCTCTGGGCTGGAATGGACTCTAATGCTTTTCCAGTTATTAATATAAATGTTGCCACACAAATCACTGCGACACAGGGTGATTTACCAGGACTTGGTGGTACATAGACTTAATGTCATTAAATAAAATTCATTTACAGGGTGATTTTTATAGACAATAAAAAGAACAAAAACCACCCTGGCATACATGAGCAAGTATCAGCAACATGGTTTCACAAGAACTTGCTTTTATTAGAATTGAAACTGCAAATATTTTTATTGGACAAGAACTCCTCCTCAGATGTTCCTGTGCTCCTGAGGGCCTCCACCCGCATGGGAAAGGCTCCCCAGGGCACCCAGACAGGATCCATCGATGTCAAAAGATGGGGGATGTCTCAGATGTCCAGAGCTCTTGTCTGAGTGGTCAGTGAGGTGTCAGGTTTAGGAGCTGGGGGTCCTGAAGAGAAAAGTCAGGTGCTTAGCTCATCCACCAAAGAAATAAATCATACCTTGACACCTCAGACTGCTGGAGATGTCAAGGGACACGTGAGGGTAAAGACAGCTGAAGACTCTTGTGAGCCTGACCTGTGTTTCTGGCCATAAGACAACCCAAATGAAAGATAGGATGGGGCTGTCACCTCTCAGCACACACCACAGATACTCATTTGTGGCTGCTGAAGCCCCAGAATACCAGGAACATCTTCCACTATCCCAGGTTACTCCAAACCCTGTCCAAGCTGGGCTTGAACATTTCCAGGGATGGGGCAGCCACAGCTTCTCTGGGAAACCTGTGCCATGGCCTCATCACCCTCACAGCGATAAATTTCTTCCTAACATCCAATCCAGATCCACTCTCTGTCAGACTGAAGCCACTGTCCCTTGTCCTGTCACTCTTGTAAGCAGTCTGTCTTTCCCTCTGGAATATTTCAACAGCACAAAGGCTCTGCCTTGTTTTCACCACACACAACCCCCAGCAATTAGCAGGTACTTTTTGGAGGTTGTAGGGGGCTGGAGAAGGGGCTCTGATGCTGAAGAAGGGAAAAGACCAGTGATTCTGCTTGCTTTTGGTGCAGCAGCACTTCCCTGGAGGGATTCCTCTTACCATTTGCAGCATCTTAGCTTCCCACCGCGGCAGGTCCCGATGTCAACCAGAGGAGCAGAGCAGGGCACGAAGGAGCAGGAGCCCCGGCTCTGCCGGCAAGCGAGGGTGTCAGCGGTTTCCTGGCTGTAAGCTGCGAAAAAGCAGGGAAAATTCATCCTTGTTTGTCCTGGCAGAGGACTGGAGGCTTGAGGTATGAGATTTACCTGGCACTGTGTTAAGCTTTTTGTCATCAAACTGGATTCCATCCCTAATTTGAAAGGCATCAGAACTTTATTCTAAATCAGGTCTTCCACATTTCAACCACTTTGTCCCAGTGGTTCCTGAGTCCTTTCTCTTAATTATGTATTATTCAAGGATTACATGTTTTTGATATCACTCAGCTGATTTTAAAGCTACCATTAGACCTTGGATTCCCTTATCTCTTAAATGAAAAAGCCCTGTAGTGTTTTATGCATATGATCTTTATGAAGAGATAGAAAATAACTGGTGGCCCTTTCCCCAGACAATTCTACTGGAGTTGTACCAGTCCTGCAGCGATTTCAGGGGTCACAGGTTTTTTTTATATAAATAATATATTTTGTGGTGCATGAAGTAGGAAAAGCCCAAGAAAGCAATCCCAAAACATGTAGTACAGATTTTGTCTCAATGGTTCTACAATTTTTCTTTGAGTAGACAGACATTTGATGGTCTAAGAAAGCTGGTACAAATTTGAGACTACTGCAAATCAAATCTAGACAACTTCAGCTGCTTCAAAAATACCCAAATAACCTGGAATGATACATGACCTCCAAACCCACTTAATGCACGTGAGCAATACAGAGTTTAGGTAAAAACTGCCAGTCATGATAACATTTTTCCCAAAAACTCCTCATCTCATTCCTGGAGATGAGGTCTCCCAGTCCAGAATACACATGTGGGTGAGAAGGTGAGAAGAGAAAGCTCTCATGTTGCTGGGTTACATCTTTAGTATTATTCTAAGAATTGCCTCAGTAAAATCCTCAGGGAATTGTTCAGATTGGAAAAGGGTCCTTGGATCCCCCGTGACCATCGAGTCCAACCATTCCCCAGCACTGACCATATCCCCAGGTACCACATCCACAGAGCTTTTAAATCCCTGCAGGGATGGGGACTCCACCACTGCCCTGGACAGCCCATGCCAGGGTTGGAGAACCCTTCTGGTGAAGAAATGTTTCTAATATCCAAGAAAAACCTCTCCAGGTACAACTAGATGTCATTTTCTGTTGTCCTGTCCCTATTCCCTGGGAGCAGAGCCCGACCCCCCCGGCTGTCCCCTCCTGTCAGGGAGTTGTGCAGAGACAGAAGGGCCCCCTGAGCCTCCTTTTCTCCAGGCTGAGCCCCTTTCCCAGCTCCCTCAGCCTCTCCTGGTGCTCCAGACCCTTCCCCAGCTCCGTTCCCTGCCCTGGACACGCTCCAGCCCCTCCAGGTCTCTCTTGTCAGGAGGGTCCCAGAGCTGTCCCCAGCACTGGAGGTGTCCCAGCAGTGCCAGCACAGGGGACAGGCACTGCCCTGCTCCTGCTGCCACCCCAGAGCTGGCACAGCCCAGGTGCCATTGGCCTCTTGCCCACCTGGGCACACCTGGCTCATGTCAGCAGCACCTCCAGGACATTTTTCAGCCACTCTGCCCCAGCCTGGAGCTGCAGGAGTTTGTTGTGAACAGCACTCGACCTTGTTGACCCTCACACAATTTGCCTCATCCTATGGATCCAGCCTGTCCAGATCCCTCTGCAGAGCCTTCCTGCCCTCCAGCAGATCAACACTCCCTCCTCACTTGGTGTAATCTGCAAATCTGCCGAGGTTACCCTCAATTCCCTCATCTGGATCACTCATGGAGATATCAAACAGGACCAGCCCCAGTGCTGAGCCCTGGAGAACACCACTGGTGATGGACTTAACTCCATTCCCCACACCTCTCTGGGCCTGGCCATCCTGATAATTTTTAACCCAGTGAGAAGTGCACCCATCCAAGCCAGGAGCAGCCAGTTTCCCCAGGAAACCTCTGTGTCACAGGTTTACCAAAAATCCAGCTCGATACCTAATCCACTAAATGGGACAATCTCATCATAGAGGAGATCAAACTGGTCAAGCAGGATCAGCTTTTCATGAACCAATGTTGGCTGTGCCTGATCCCCTGGGTGTTCTGTACGTGCCACATGAAGGCACTGCTCCAAAACCTTTTCTGGCACACAGGTCAACACAGGACCATCCTTTTTTCCCCATCCCCACGTGCTAGAAAGAAGCCATCAGTATGACTATCAAGAACCTCGAATCAATAGCTTGCAAATTGACCAGGGAAGAGGAATTCTAATAGGAAAGTCATGTATTCCAGGAGCAGAGAGCTAATCTGACCCTCAGCACTGGGATCTAATGAACTTCTCTGCATGTTGACCCTTTCAGCCTCCATCTCATCTCCTTCCAGCCTTACCTGGAGCAGCCTGGAAGAGGAAGAAGAGAACAGCAACGAGGAAGAAAAGGATTCTCATGACTGGCAGCTGGCAGCAAGGCAGCTTTCTCAGGGATGGAGGCAACACCAGTGTGAACAGAAGCTGTCCGAGACCGAGCACAGGTGGTGCCTCTGCATATAAAGGCTCTGGGACAGAACGAGGCGGGTGGAGGAGTGGCTGCCTGGAGAACAGAGAGTTCATTGCCCTGTTCCCATGGAGACTGGTGATGTAGGCAGATGTTGCAACCTCCCACGTTAGAAGGTACCTGAGCCATGACCACATCTTACAGGCCAACCCAAGCAGCCAAAGCACCCGGTGCCAGCTGGTGGGCTGCGCCCCGGGAGGACGTGGGATTGGAGCAGGAGGGAGGTGGGTTCCTGGGATCTGCAGGGTTGTAAACCATGTGGAACTGATGGTGCCCCGTGGCTCTTGGCCATGGTCTTGTGACAGCTTGTCCTCCCCCTCAGCCACCAGGCAAGGTGAGCAAAGGAGAAAACTCCTCCTTGGAGTGCAGAGCATGGAGTGACAGGGCAAGGGGCAATGGCTTCAAGCTGAAAGAGAGCAGGTTTAGATGAGATATTTGGATAAACTCCTTCACTGTGAGGGTGGTGAGACAATTGTCCAGAAAAGCTGTGGCTGCCCCATCCCTGGAAGTGTTCAAAGACAGGTTAGACAGGGCTTGGAGCAACCTGGGATAGTGGAAAACATTCCTGCCCAAGCAGGGGCTTGGAACAGGATGATCTTTAAGGTCCTTTCCAACCCAAACCATTCTGTGATGATGAATGCAGGAAAGGATCAGAGATTTAGTCCTTGCTTGGGTTAGAGTTGTAGGGCTGCAGAAAGAGACAGAGTAGGGCTGAAAGGGTCATGGATATTCCCCCTCCTGGTTATAAATCTGGCAGACATGGCAGTTCCTTCAGTCTCACAGGAGTTTTTCCAGCATGGTTCACAGCTCAGTCACTCTCTGTGCCTTTTATTTGTGACTTTAGCCATAGATTTGTACCAAATGTCACAGAAGTCATTAAACAGAAAGGACTGGAAGGGACACTGCTGTGTAGTGCCAAGCTATCATAGGAGACTGATCCAAATTCCCTCCAGCAACCCTTTAGATCTGTCTGAAAACAATGATATCATAGTCTGAACCTTCCTCCCAAATCCAGTCTGCATAGGGTGTCTAAAATTACTCATTCTTGCAAAAATGATCTTGGTTTAATGAAACTTTCCCTTGCTGCCAGTCACCTCGCCGAATGTGGTTACAAAGATACTCATATCTCTCTGACTTCACAGATTCAACACATCAAATCCACTTCTGTGTGGTGTCTCCACCTCTCTTATCACCTTGCAACTTATTTCTGCTTCTGAAAATAAAATCTAGTCTCTTTTTCCATGCATGTGAAGGCCCTATCTTTAGTCATATCTAAAATGGACCAGAGGAAGTGTCACCAGAACTCTGTAGAGGTCTCTTAATCCCTAACTCTTGTCTCCACAAAATGCCATTCCTGAGACATGGGGACTTCAAGTTTTTTTTCAGGCAAACAGGGTGAACAAAAAGTCATCAGTGAAACGAAGTCACAAGGGTGATTAATTATTTACTGCTTGGGCGAGAGCAGCAAACTGAAACGATGGAGAGCAAGAGCAGGGGTGAGCTCTGACTGCACACAGAGGGCAGAGAGGTCTGTGCCTGGTGAACCAGCTGCTGCAAGCTGGGTGTAGGGCATGGAAGGGCTTCAGGGTTTTTAAAAAAAAACATTAATTCAGTATATCAGGACTAGAAACAAGCAAAAATCTCCTTGTGGATGGAGGAGAAGCTAGAGGAGGGGCAAGAGGATACAGATGGCAAAGAAAACTATTCCTACCCTTATTTCATTGAACCCACATCCTTGAGGAACATGGTGAGGAACACGGTGAGGAAATGGACTTTCAGACCTCTGCCAGGAGCTGTGAGAGCTGGCATGGGCAGTGATGGCTTAGCAAAAGGCCCTGTATTTTCACATATATTATTGAGCCAGAGACTCTAAAATGTGCTGTTGCTCTCATCTCTTCTCTGTTTCCCTCCTGGATATAGAAGTTTCAAGGAGCCAGTCATTTATATTAAATCACTCTGTGTCCATGTGTGCCTGCAATTTTATTTAAGGGAGTCATAGGGGACTGACCATGTCCCAGCTTCCTGATTTGTGATTGAGGAATGGACACAACCCCACAACCCAAACCACTCTGAGCGCCTGCCCAAGGTTTCAGACAGGCAGCCCATCTACCTGCACCCTCAGCTTCACTTCTGGAAAGACAAAAAGAAGGAAAGAAAGTGCAGTCCATGATCTTAAAACATGGCCAGCTGTAAGGAAACCCTCAAGAGTGAAGCTTACTTGTAGAAATGACAGGATTCAATGGAAAAGGGAAAAGTGCTTTTCTACTCCTTGCATAATCCCACTCCTGCCTGTCCCAGGCAGCACAAGGGGCAGGGATGTTTAATTTGGGGAGTGAGGCTGCTGAGCAAACCCCGCTGGGATTGAGCCATGATGTCACAGATGGTTCAATGCTCTTTGCAACCAAACAGTGCCAGGAGAGGGAAGGAAAGGGGGAATGGCTCCAGCCTCCTCAACTCCCTCCCCCAGCTCCAGCTGGAGAGTGGCAGCAATGCTTGTCCCAGGTCCAGGCTCCCTCCATGGAAACACTAATGTGATAGGAGGTGATAATATCCCCCTTGAAGACTGCTTGGCACCAGGGAAAGGGAGTTTGGACACGATGCTCCACTTCTTCCTTCTTGAGGACCAGGAAAAGATGCTCCAGTTTCCAGTGAACAGAGAAAACATTGAGGCAGTGACTGACAGAAAGCTGTCCTGAGGAGTCTGTCAGAGTTAATATTTGACCTGGCAGCCAAGCAGTGGGTGGTGGAGTTTGTGTGGGACCTGTCCTTTTGAAGGAAAATAATTCTGTCACCCAGAAAGAGCAAATTCATCTCTTTGGCTTACTGGTCCTTCAGGGAGCTTGGAAAATTTGCCTTTACACCTTGGGAAGTCACCACATGTGGTCCATATTCTGGACTGTGGGGAAATATCTTTGGCTCTGAAGGACTTTCCCTGCTTTTAATTACAACTGATGAGCAGCTAATCTGCCTGATCAGAAGGGGAGAATTAATTTAGTGACAATCTCCTCTGTTCTAGCAGTAAACAAAGAGGGAGAAGCAAGAGGTGGTGTTGAGTTCCCCTGTCCCAAGGCTGAGGGCATGGAACAAGTGACAAGTGTTTGCAGCCTCAGTGGAGGTGACAGTGGGCAGAGGGTACACTGTGTTCATTCTCCTTGACAGAGCACTCAATAAAGGCTGCTCATGCATAAAACTGATTTTCAGTGGGGAAACTCCAGTCTTAGTGGCTGAAGTGCCATGGGACCATCTCCAGCCTGTGTCCTGGCCATGCACCAGAGCAGAGAGGGGGATAAGTCACTGATAGCAGACTTTTGGAAAGCCATGTTCCAGTCATCATTTTCAAAACTGATCTGTTCTTCAGGTCATCAAGGATGAGCTTTTCTGAGGTCCTGCACCAAGAAGGGGAATATCAACCAGAAAAACTCTTTTCTCCCATAGCTTGAACACTATCAAAGAGTTTGGTTCCAGCTGCTGCCCTGCCAACCCTCCAAGGGAAAACACCAATGGTGTCCTAGGAGATGTCTCATAGACAGGGAGTGAGGAAATCCTTGGGAAGAACTCTCAGTGGTTACTGCAGAAAGAAACAGGACAGGGAACTGGGATGGGAACAGCAGATCCCTGTAGGGCCATCAACAGAGGAGAGCTGTAGGAGTTGTCTCACTTGAGGCCAAGCCCAGGTTCCACTCAGGCTCATGGGCAGTGCAGAGGTGAGATGGACACTCGAGAAATTGGGCACAAATGGAAGAAAGAGCCTGGAGTGAGGGTGACTGCTGGGCTGAAACACCAGACCTTGATGGACATCAGGTCCAGCATCCAGAGACAGAAATGGAGACAATCCTGTTTGGAATAACACCTCTGTGATTTATACACCAGAGATGCTTTTCTTTGAGGGAGCAGGGAAATCTGAGGCTCAGTCTGTTCTGAATTTATCCAGATTTAATACCAGAGATTTTCTTCAGGATGTTGTGGTTTAACTCAAGCTATAAATTCAGCTACAGGCAGCCCTTGCTCATTTCTGCCCTGCTGGAATGGGGAGAAAATCAAAGGAGTGAAAGCAAAAAAACTTGTGGCTTGAGATAGAGACAGATTAATAGCTAAAAAAAAACCTGTGCAAGCAAAGCAGAACAAGGAATTTATTCTCCACTTCCCATGGGCAGGCAGGTGTCCAGCCATGCCAGGAGAGCAGGAATCCACCACATGTAACAGTGACTTGGGAAGAAAAGCTCCATCACTCCAAATGTCCCTTCCTTCCTTGTTGTTCCTGGAAGTTTTCTTGCTAAGCATGATCCCACATGGTCTGGGATATCCCTTGGGCCACCTGGGACAGGCTGTCCTGGCTCTGTCCCCTCCCAAATCATTGTCACCCCCAACCCTCACATTGGTGGGGTGAGGAGCAGAAAAGTCCTTGACTGAGTCCTGCTCAGTCATAACAAAAACAAACCTGAATTATTCCCAGCAGAAATCCAAACCACCCTTCCATACTGGGAAGCAAATTGAATCCATTCCAGCCAAAACCAGCACACAGAAGGAATTTGAGGGATGTAGAACACATCCTAAATGTCTGTTTTGTAAGATGGACATGAACAGGTTATGGGCAGTGAGATGTCCTTGCTACTGTGTGCTTAAATATTGAATATTGTGGCTGTTGTTGACAACAGGTGTGATATTTTAAAACCCATCACTCACAATCTTGTCTCTGTGCAGGGTTAGCTCAGACCCCACCACTGTGTTAATAAATTCAGGAATGTGTGTGCATATTTTTAATGCATATATATTATATATTTTATATATATATATAAAATATGCAATACTGCAGATGTTTATTGGTTGCCATATTGTCACACAATTATTCTCTGTCAAGAGTTGCCTGTACAGTTTTTCACACTCAGCTTTCATTCCTGTCATCCTAAATGCTTTATTTTCATCATCAAAAGTGGTTGCTCTTTTAGTCATTCCCTTTCCCAAATCTCTTGGGAATATGAGACTGCACAAACTCACTTGTTTAAAAAATACTGCATCACTCTGAGCCTTGAGTCAGGACCAGAGGGGAAATTACTGAGTAACAACAAAGATCATGGGTTTTGGTTTAAGAAGACCTTTATTTTCACGTGCGAATAAAATAATAATATATATATGGCTTCACATCCTCCAATAGCTGCATGAGCCTGAAGTGATTGAACCTCCAAACACCCCTGTGAGGTAGGCTGGAATAGGTGGCCAAGGAGCCAAAGTGGCTTGAGTATTAAAAGCAAAAAGGGAGTGACTTCAGCGAGGAAAAACCCGGATCTCCAGAAGCGGTGTGCTAACAGGACATGCCCTCTGGAAGCTTCTTTTAATGCTCATTTGCAGGAGGCTTTAGATAGAGGAGGAATCCATGAAAATCAGCTCCTCAAGGCAGTGGAAATGTTGCTGGTACAAGGGATCCTCTGATCCAGGAAAGCCTTTTCTTCTTACTCTGCCAGAACCCTGCAAGGACACAAAGGGTCAATTTGTGCTGCAGTGCCACCTCAACTCATGCTCTAAAAGCCTCAATACCTTCTAATTCCCTTTCAAAATGAACCTGCAGGGTGGGTTCAGCCTGCAGGTTTGAAAATCCACATCTCTGTGTGTGTTGGGTGTCCAGGACTGCAGATAACCAGTGTGTTAGAACTGTGCCCACTGGCAAATGAGTTACATGACCATTTGTAATGACATTTTTTTATTCAGTTTGCACCAAAATCAAGACTGGGGATTCAATATAGTTGCTGAACACACAAATCTAGTGCCATCTGAAGTGGTCTGGGGTATCTGCTTGGCCTCCAGGCATCTATCTTTTCTGAAAATCAGTGTTTTCCCTTAGAACTAACTGAGCCAGATACATTGATATGATTTAAATACTCCAATTTTAATATCTCGAATGCCACTAAACATCTCAATGTATCCTGATGAATCAAGCCTTCTATATCTAAATTCAAAGATTTTTTTCAAGCATCCTGAGCTGGAAAAAAAAAGAAAATTGTACTTCAGAATAACCTGTTGGTTTTAACTTCTACTCTTGTATTGGTCAGCTCAGCTGAAAATCAAACAGCCAATGTAAGAACTTTAATCTTGACCACTAACATCCATCAGGATCAGGTACATGCTTCCAAGAAAGAACATCTAGCAGATGTTCTGACAGAAATTGGATGTTGGAGATCTTCCATCTGCTCCTACCAGTCCATTTGTTATCAGTTGAAATTGCTCCCCAAGGAGGATGAGTGGTCACAGAAACTTGGGATCACATCACTCATTTGTAAAATCATCTGATATCAGGTTCCTTCTGTTCCATTTGCTTTCCTGAATTCCCAAATGCATCCTTATCATCTTATTCCTTAGCATCTTATTCTCCTGGCAAGAATTACTATTGGAATTACTTGGGTTTCCTGAAACCACTGAGGATCCCCATTTGCTGAATAAATCTATAAAACTTTTTTTCTAGAACCATCTCATCAGGTTTCTTCAGTTTCTGGGAACCTTTAAACCCTGGCAATTCTAAAAATAATGGAATCACAGAATAAGGAGTTCTGGAAAATTCAGACATCACAGATCTGAGCTCTCCCTTTGTTTTGAGCCAAGGTCTGTCCAGTCACATCAGTGTCTGGGCATCTCTGCCTGAACATCATGGCTGGGATGAATTATATCATCACACCAGTCCTCTTCATCAAAGGTACAGGAACCTCTCCTAATCTGGAACTGAATTTGGGGGGTGTGAAGGTCACTGCAGCTGGCAGGGATCACCTCGTGGCCATCAATGGTACAAAGTTATTCTAAGAATTAAGTAGCTGGAGAATATATTTTAAGATGAAGAGAATTGCCCAAAAGTATGTTCAAAACCTTAAGAAAAAAAAATAATAAAATATCTGGCTATCAGGAAAACTCCAGATATTATTAGAAAGTGGTTTCCAAGGTCAAAAGTGAAATGAACACCCAAATCTCCACTCACTGATGAATTCACTCCGCCTTTCTAAGAGCTGTGCAGTGGTGGGAGGAAGAATAGATGGGGAGAGGTTTAGAAGCAGAGTTCTGTGAACACTTTTCCCCCTTTAAATGTACATTTTCTAGTTAAATTTTAAAATAAAAACAGAGGGACATTAAAATGTTTCCCCTGATGGGTATAAATACTGTAAAGTACTTTCCTAACCATTTATTGAAAAAACTTTCTTTTCCTTTTGAATAAAAATTCAAAATAAAGCAAAAAAATACTTAATTCTTTGAAATTCTGACCATTCTGAACGCTTTCTCCCACACATAACTTCCACTCAAATGGATTTTCACCCTAAATACACATCAACATTTTACACGTGTTCCTTCTCCCTCTGGACTTTCCCACCAAGGGTTGCCCTGCAAGCCCCACTGGAGTTTTGCTGATTATTCAGAGAAGCAGTGGATGAAAGAGGGGACCTTCTGAGGCCCCTGGGATGTTTTGTCACTTACTTGGAGCAGCAGTTCAGCAGCCCCCCGTGGCACGTCCCCGTGGCAGCGAAGGTGGGTGGGCACGCCCCGGCACGGCAGAATTTTCCCTGGCTCCGGCACTCGACGGTGTCAGCATAAAGAGGGTCTGCAGAACCTGTGGGGAATGGCAGGAGTTAAAATCCCAGCTTTCTGCCTGAAATGATGAGAGGTAAATGCTCAACAAATCATTTTTTTTTGGCAAGAGTGGCACCCAGAGCACAGGTGCTCCTGGTCCCATCCACTGCACCATCCCTGCAGCGTCAGGTTTTGCCTTTCAGCTGATGGCATCCTTTTCCCCCCCTGTGAACTACAAACACAATCTTCTGCCTACAAACCCTTTTGCTCTTTATAGGATTTTTGCTTCTCACCTGAAGTAGCCTGGAAGAGGAGGAGGAAAACAGCGAAGAGCAGGTAGAGGACCTTCATGGCTGTCAGTTTCTTGTGGACTGTGAGGTCCTGCAAAGCCCCTGAAAGCCCAATGGTGGCTGGAGCTGGCTTGAGGAAGGGCTGGGACAAACACCAGTATTTATAGGGCTTGTGGGGTTGTGCAAGTGTGACAAGTCAATGAGTAACTGCCGTGAACCTCTGGAGAGGGACTGGTTATCCCCCTTATCACAGGCGGCAGTGAACGTGTCGCAATCCCCCAAGGGTGAATTTCCACTTCATGGGTCAGTTATATAATCTGACCATCAGCCAAGCCTGACTGAGCTGCACCAATTTTCATGGCTTTTGGAAACCTCTTCCCAACACAGGCACCAGGATGGGTCGGGGGGACTTGGAAGCCAGTGGCCACTGGAGTGGGGACACAGCTTTGTTGATGGAATCGTCACTCACTGACAGTTCACATAACATTTTGTCTCCATCTCCCCATCCCTGTCTCCAGATGGATGATGTCAAAGGCAGAGGAAAGTATTGGGAAAGATTTGAGGTGATGCAACGGTTCATTGTCACTTTTTAAACAGGTCTCAGGACAGCCTCACCCGCTGCAGGGGGCTGACACAAAGCTCTCCCCCTCCTCCAGTCCTCACTTGTATCACAGAGTCACAGAACGGTTTGGGTTGGGAGGGACCCTAAAGATCATCTCATTCCAACACCCCTGCCATGGGCAGGGACACTTCCACTAAAACAGGTTGCTCCAAGCCTCATTCAGCCTGGAATTTCATCCCACATCATTCCCATTGCTTTACCTTCAGCCTTAAGGCACAAATTAGGACCTTTTTGCATTCAGCTCCAGTTTGTCCACATAAAAACCTTCAGGAGTTAAGAGTTCTAACACTCATTAATATATATCTTTTTTTTAAAAGGAAATAAACTACTTCATATACAGACACAAGTTTGTGATGCAACGCCAAATATTTTTCTTCTTATTGCCCCAAAAGGTTGGAGAATGGGCTGATTCCACAAGAATCGTGTCTGACATAATGCTTTGAAAGGCAACATCATCTGGGGATGATTTCAGAGCCTGATTCCTGTGGCTGTAAATTCTCTTAAAAGGAGATCAATGGAGGGAAGGTTCTTCTTCACGCAATCCTGGACTAATAAACAGGTTAAACACTGTAACAGACCAGGTGTTTCTGCAGTTCCTACCTCTGACATTCTGGTTCATTGGTTTGCTTCCTTATCACCTCATTTATTACATTTAACTCGGAGTTAATGGCATTTTTGTTCCAAGAATTGTTTGAAGGATGAAAACATTACTGAGGTTTATGTTTAATTTGCACTGTAATGGGCCAGCTCAAGCAGCTGAGAGAGAGGCAACAAGGTGAATTTATGCAGCAAATAACAGCAAGATAAACACTGATTTCCCTCTTCCACTCACAAAATCTAATTAACCAAGAAATGCCAAGTGCTCCTTTCTTGTCCCTCTTTTGTTTTCTACCCTTGCCTTGAAAATTATCTTGTCCTTTGCCAGCAACTCTCCAGCTTTGCCCATTTCTAATGGAGAAGAAATTGAATTTGTCACCCCACTCCTTTCTCTTTAGTGGGATACAGAGAGGCAAACGCCTGACCTGCAACACCAGCATGAATAAACCAAAAAATAAAACCCTCTTGTTTTTCTTTTGTTTTTCTTAATGTGAATTCCCCTCACCTGTCTTTCACACAGGCAGAACAGTGTGGGAATGTTGTGCAAGTGGAAGCATTTGTCCATAAGACATCCATGTTAGGGAGGAGGGGTGCTTTTCCCAAATAAAATCACAGTGTGGCACTGGGGAAGGTTGTGATTACTTTTTGTTATTTGAATAAGCTCCACTCACTTCCATGACTTTACTCTTTCCCTCCTCTGGAACAGAGTCAATCTTTTATTAGGGTTAAATTATTTAAATTTCATTGATAAGGATTGCTATGGCACTCAGAGTTTGCTGAACAATTTCCTTCCTTGCAGAAGGAGAACCTCTAGGAAAACAGGGAAGAGGATTTTTACAGTGAGGGTGGCAAAACACTGGCACAGGTTGCCCAGAGGGGTGATGGATGTCCCTGGAAACTATCAAGGATGTGGCTAGGAACAATCTCGTCTACTGGAAGATGTCCCTGCCCATGGCAAGGGGTTGGAATGAGCTTTAAGGTCCTTTCCAACCCAAACTCCTCAAGGATTCCATGATTCCATGATCCCTTGAAAGTGACCAACACTGCTAGCACAGGCAGAAAATGTCATTCAGAGCAAGAGGAAAATTCCATGGCTTTGACTTCTAACAAAAACAAAGACAGGTGCAAACTGGCTGCTTAAAACCGGGAAAAACTTGTATAGAACAGGCAAGGAGCAGAACAATTCATGCAGCATAGCAGTGACCTGGGGCTGGAACATGGAGTTGTGAGCATGGAAATGTATCCCACAGTACACAGGGCCAGGATGAATTCCTGGGGATCTCTGTTGAACATTAACTTCCACAGATGAGCTGGGAATTCAAGGCTGCAAGTACCTATCCCAGAGAAATCAAGCTCTCTAAGCAAAGAGGAGTTGGGGGGACTTTGCAATTCAATTTTCCTGAATTTTCCCCTAGCAGCCCCTTTCCAAAGGAGATACTGCAAGGAAAATCTAAAATGTTGAGTGGGGAAAACCCTTGCAAACAGCATTTCAAGCTGATTTCTCAGTCTTCTGAAAGACAGGGTTTTTTCTTCTCTTGTTTCCTCCCAAACAAACTACCCTCATAATTATTCACAGCAAGTACCCTACATGATGCTATATAGGAGGGGTTTGCCTCAGTATTTTCTCTTAAGTGTGAATTGTCAGCTAATGACAAATGAAAAGAAGTCTAAGAACTACTATGCTTTTGTGAAAGGGTGTTTAAAATAGGGTACATGTATTTGGATGGTGGCAAAATTTCATTTTATCATTGTAACTGCAAATATACCTTAAAAATCTCGTGGGCACATGGTTATTTAAGAGATCATGTGCTATGTTCCATTAAAACCAAATGCATGTTAAAACACAATCTGGTATTCTCCTGGCTTTCCTAATTGTGGTGCAAATGGTTATTATAGAATCCCAGAATCATGGAATGATTTGGGCTGGAAGGGACCTTAAAGATCAAGCAGTTCCACCTCTGCCAGGGGCGGGGATGCCTTTCACTACCCCAGGTTGCTCCATCTGGAACAGCCTGGTCCAATGGAAGGTGGAACATCCTTGGAACTGTTCAAAACCAGGCTGGATGAGGCTTAGAGGAACCTGGGGTAGTAGTGAAGTTGTCCCTGCCCATGGCAGGGGGTTGAAACTGGATGGCCTTTAATTTCCCTTCCAAAACCATTCTTTGATTCCATGTTTCTACCATTTGGCATCATCCTGCTTAGGGTACAATGAGAATGGGAAAATGAGGACCAAGTTTGGTTCATCCATGAAAATTTATTAGTGGACATCCTTTAATATATACACACAATATTCCCACACATCACTCGTCACTAGAGTGGTTTCTGCCATTTCCCATGGCTAAAATAGTGCACAGGGCAGGTTTTACCTCTGTTTCTCCATCAGTCCTCACTGTGCTTGGTGACAGCTGCAAAGCTCTCCTATTAAAGAAATACCCTAAATTTTTTTAGATGAGGAAAAATACAGCAGATCAGTTAATGAACCCTGGTGTGTGAGACATTCTCTGCTGTCACTGAGAAGGCACAAGGGGAGGCCCCTGTACATTTAGGGTTCAGGGATGGCACTGTGCTGAGGTCTGGGAACCTGGTCACTTATTACCTGCCCTTGGCTGTTTGATCTCCACTGCTTGTGCCCTCATGTTGCAATCCAGACACTGAGTCAACATTAAATAGACATTTACCTGACAGCACTGAACAGCAGCTGAGAGAATGTACTGTCCTCTGAGCCTCTGAGCTGAAGGGGAATTCCTCTGTGGAGGGGAGGGTGAGAATGAATAATAATGAGTGTTTGAGAGGAAGGAGGAAGGCAGGATCTCCTGTAGGTTATGGAGAAGAGATTGTTACTTCTCTGGTCCTGATGAGGATTTCCCTGATCTGTCACATGGCCCTAGTGCTGCTGCTTTTCCTGACAAATACTGAGACTTCTGTGTGGATGGTATCCTACAGAATAACACAAAAGCCTTCATTTTTAAGAGTTATTGTGCAGTTGATGACAAACTAAAGCACCAGAAGTGTATTCATGAGACAGTGAGCAGGGTCTAAATGCTTCCCTCTGTGCATCATTTAAATATCTGCTCCTGTGGTGTATTGGGTAGGTTCTGTTGCCTTTGACACCATCATCATCAAAAACAGAATCATGGAACTTTGCAGACTTGCTAGGTAGGAAGCTGCTAATGCTGCAGCCCCAAGAATTGGATTGATATATATTTATATCTACAATCAGTCAGGTCAGCATGGCATTGACCTTCTCCTTGATGTCATCTGCAGTAGACAACTCCCTTGTGCCTGCTACAGCCAAGATCACATTGCGATTTATTGAGCTGCAGCTAATTCAGGTAGCAGAGTGTGAGCAATGACTCAGGATGTGAAAACTCATCATCCTCAATATTCAATTAGAACAGCCCTGGCAGTTTTGTCCTCTGCTAGCCCTCTGCCAAAAATTCCTGGCTGTTTCAAAGATTAGTCTTGGCTAGGAACTATTCCAGCAGTAAGTCTGGTGTGGTCACTTTGGACTGGAAGCCAAGAATTGCACATTATAGGTATGGTCAAATGATGTCATCTCAGAACCCAGAGAAAGGCACTTTTACAAGTCCAGAAGCCTTCCAGACTGTATTTACAACTAAACATATTACAATTGTTCATATTTGTCTGGTTTGGCAAATGAGCCTTTAATAAGATGCTTCATCAAGAGTCCTTCTCCCCCTCCTCATGGTTCAGTTGTCTTGAATTCCTCTGTCCTGCTTAGCAATCTTTCTTCTGCTATAAATGATAAAAAAATAATAGTAAATTTTTTGAGATCTAAACATCTGTCTTCTACACAGGTCAGTGTCTGGATCAGAGATTGGAATTGCAAGGAGTTTCATTCCTGTCTCTGCTTGGAGGCCCCTGCCCCCAGGAGAAATGTCAGTGGTTGTGAATATCTAGATCCCACTCTGTGAGTCAGCCCCTGCAGATCTCAGCCTGTACCGATGGCACACAGTGAGGGATAACACTAAAAGAAAAAGTATCACTAGTCTAACAAAAAAAGTGTGTCCATTCAGTTACAAAAGGTGGCTTCAAGTATCATATCACAGGATGGTTTGGAAGGACCTTAAGGAACATCCAGTCCCACCCACGGCAGGGACACTTTCCCCTATCCTGGGTTGCTCCAAGCCCTGTCCAACCTGGCCTGGGACACTTCTAAAGAACACAGAAAACCAGCTACCTGGAGGAGTCACCTGAAATTATTAGATACTTTGATTTACTCAGTTATTTCATTTCTAGCCCCCTGGAAAGCAGCCCACAACGCTGAAGGTCAATATCAGGGACAAAACCCAGTTGTGCAAGCCATGACATCATCAAGCATGTCACCAATTTCCAGTGAGCCAATCAGGACATTGTGTAATGCAGGGGACAGAGCTGGGGGTGGAATTTGCTTTCTCCCACCCAATGGGCCACAGCTGCTGGGGAAGAGAAGAAGA
>NC_031770.1:109805447-109813411 GCF_001522545.3 Parus major
GAAGAGAAGAGAAGAGAAGAGAAGAGAAGAGAAGAGAAGAGAAGAGAAGAGAAGAGAAGAGAAGAGAAGAGAAGAGAAGAGAAGAGAAGAGAAGAGGCCTGGATCTTCACTTGTTCCTACATCACCTAATTGTTTGCTTCCAAGGTTCTAGTTTAAATTTAAATTAATTATTTTTTTCTTGAAACTTTTTTTTCCTGTAATGAGTTTTTCTTGGATCTACACCCTTTGTGGATTGAAAGCACTATTTAGATGACTGTTGTTTCTTAGGAGTCATAGAGCATTTCCTTGATATCTGATGTCCTTTAAATATCTCCTTGAGATAAGCATAAGGGTGGTCAGGCCCTGGCACAGGGTACCCAGAGAAGCTGTGGCTGCTTCTGGATCCCTGGGAGTGTCCAAGGCCAGGCTGGATGAGGATTGGACCAGTCTGGGATAGTGGAAGATGTCCCTGCTCATGGCACAGGATGGAACTGGATGATCTTTAAGGTCCCATCCAACCCAAAAACATTCCATTCTGTGATCTATCAGATGAACCTCTGGGAGCACCATGTAAATATACTTTCTGCCTCTCCTTTCACTTCATCTCTTTCATTTCATCTCTCCATTCAGGGATATCCTTTCCATGCTGGTCTCCGTGCTGGGGGATGAGGTTTGCTCCAGCCCCAGCTGGGAGCAGGGCTGACATTGCAGCAGCTGTACAGTCCAGCATGGAAGAATCCCCCAGAACACAGAGCTGTTAATTTTTGATCTCCTTTCCTCACAGACACGTTGAAATGGCTTAAACCATCCTGAATCTCATCTGCTGAAGTTTACAAAATGTTCAGGATGATTTTCAGTGACCCCAAGCCCCCTCTGCAGAGAGGTCTCCACAGAGCCACACAAGGCCAATAGCTCCTGCTCCCCTGTGCATGACTTGGCTGAGAAACCATAGCAGCACCTCGCCCCCTCCTTCAAGGAGGGGATTCCTCCTGGGTAATGAGCCACACACTTCTAGGAAACTGACCTTTGGAAAGGCCAGGACTTCCTAGCAGCATTAAGGGCTGCATTTCTCAAGAGTCATCTGTACATTTTCACTCCCACACCTTTTCTGGGGGCATAAAACAGAGTTTAACCCACCTTTTACCCCCATCTCCAGCCCTCCAGAGGGGCAGTGAGGTTGGGTTTGTGGGTGTGGGTGCAGAGGGCCATCTGCTCCAGCCTCATCTTGCCATTTTCTCTCTCGAGAAAAATTCCCATCATGACTTTTTAACTGCAAATATAAGGAATAAAAAGTGTCTAAAACACTTCTGGGGCTTTGAAAGCTAATGGACTGTGATAGAGCAGGGAATGCAATTAGAAGGATGGGTACCTATAAACTAATGAGTTCTGTATTATAAATTGTATTCATTTAGACATTTATTAATTTTAAATATCTGCTCTTGATTACATCTCACTGCCAGCATTGGACTCTGCTCACAAGGATGGTCCCTGTGCTTTGCCCAGGTTTTCATGGAATTTGTTCTGATATTCACCCAGTTCCCAAGATAGCAACCTGAAAATCATTCATGAGTACATCCTGGGTCTGTATCTGGAAAAACAGCAGAAAAATAGAAAAAAAACCCAAGAGTTTACAAGAAATTAATTATGAATTAAGGTCTGGAATCTGATGACAAAGAAGTTTGTAGATTTTCAGGCTTGGGGATTGCAACAGAGATAGAGATAAGAAATTGCTTTGACCCTTTTTTATTGTTGTTTTGCCCTGAAATAAATCCAAGGTAATATTTCTCTCTTGAAGATTCTTAGCTGATAACCCATCCCATACTGGTTTATGGCCTGATTCTAAAGATATCAGTGCACAAGCTGAAAGCCCTTCTACCACCTGATTGCAGAGACAAAAAAATATCAACCACATGCTGTCAACAAAATGTACATTGGAAAAGAAATTACCCAGAGCCACAGCCTGGGTTATTTTCCCCTAAATCCATTATCTCCGTGTACTTCTGTTATATATTTTCCCACTTTCTCCATTTTATGAAGTTCCCTGCTGTTGGTGTGGCTTTTAAATACCTGAAATAAAATTGCCCAAACCCCACTCTTTGGGTTTTTTTCCCATGCCATTGCTGAAGACATTTATAAAAATTCATCCCCTCACGGAAGACTGGGTCAGGCCATGGGCAATCACAGCCCTGGCACCCCCATCCTGCTCCACACTGAGGCAGGAGTGAGATGTAGATGTAAACAGGGAAAGGATGAGAGCACCAGGGACAGGTTTGACTGGAGAAAATGAGACACAAAGTCTGTTAGAATCAGGGAATCACAGAATTATGTAGGGTGGAAAAGAGCTGCCAGACCACTGAGTCCAACCTGTGACCGATCCCCGCCTTGTCACCAACCCAGAGCACTGAGTGCCACATCCAGTAATTCCATGGACACTTCCAGGGATGGAAGCTCCACCACCTCCCTGGGAAACCCCTTCCAACTCCTGACCACCCTCTCCAAGAAGAAATTCTTCCTGGTATCTAAATGTTAACAGATTCTTCTGTCACTTCTCCAGCGGCCACTTCATTGATTGATTCAAGTGCTGAGGGAATCAAGAGGCTAAAGACCTTTTTTTGGCATGGAATGGGCTTCCCTCCACAAACAGGAGGAGCTACAGGTTGCCCAGAAAGGGTGTGGAATCTTCCTCACTGGAGATATTCCAGAAGTGTCTGGATAAAATCCTGTGCAATGTCTTCTAGGATGGGCCTGCTTGAGTGGGGAGGTTGGGCCAAATGACCTCCAGTGGAGCCTCCCAACCTTACCCATTCTGTGTTTCTGTGATCTTTATCCTTAGGAAGGTCCAGCAGATCAAAAACAACCTTTCCTTGGTCACTCACAGGGAGATGTGACCTTGTCCTCAACTTGGATGCTGAGACTTGAGCCAGCAGAGGGGAGAGAAATTAAAACAAAACTTCAGCTTCCAAAACAGTGATGGGATCATTCTAGAAGGAAGCCTGGTGACACAAAAGTGACACTGTTGCTTATACAGACAGAAAAATAAAAAATATTCCTGCCTGACAGAACAGTTCAAGTTTCTACACAAAAACATTTCCACCAGACACAAAAAGTCCAGAGTTGAACTCAATCTGTCACTGTGTGAAGGAATCCCAGCTTCAGGTTTCATATCCTGCTCTGGTCAGCCTACATCTGTGTCAATATTCAGAGTAAACTACTTTGTGTAACAGACCTTGATAGGGCTGGTCATAATTCCAGGAGAACTGGATTTTCACTGGAAAATAAAGTTATATAGGAAAGAGCATTTGTTACAGGAATTTACAGCAATATGGAATATTTAAAGCCTTTCTCCCTCATATTTCCCCATTTGACATGGCCTCAAAGATTTCCTGGTTTGTGCAAGACAGAGCATTTTAACTGGAAACATTTAGAGACTCTCAAGATTATGAATTAATCTTGGTTATTAAGTAGCTTATGATGACTTTCCTTGAAAGGGAGTCATCAAGTTCTACTCTCTGTTGAAGTGTCCCTTTGATTAAACTTCATCACCAGGCTCTTCACAGAATCATCAAATGGTTTGGGTTGAAAGGGGACCCTGAAGATCCTCTCATTCCAAACCCTCTGTCATGGGCAGGGACACCTTCCCTAGATTGTGACTCAAATCTGCTAAAAAAAAAAAAAAGTTTTCAAAAGTCTTAACAGTTTGGTCCTTTTGAAAAGTGAGAATAGTTGTAAATTCAGCATTTTTTATGAAAATATATGATTTTTTTATGAAATAACTGTTCCTATTGCCTGCAGTGAAAATACTTCTGATGAGAAGGCTACAAGAATAATGCTTGCTGCCAAATACCCTTTCAAGAGAGTGCCAGATGTCCCAACAGCAGCATCTTGGAAATTGTACAGTTTGGGGCTTTTTCATCTGTGAAAAATTTCCAAAAGGAAGTACCTGAGTTTCTTTCCATTCTGAGAAGCCAAAGGGACAGAAAAAAACACATTATGAAGACAGAGCCAAAGACATTTGACTTCATGATCTTGGAGGTCTTTTCCAGCCTCGATGATTCTGTGATATTGAAAGCAGTGAGGCAGCGACATCTTGAGGAAATCCCTGCTCACTCAACCCTTTGGTGGCACTCCAGGAGTTATGGGATGAGGAATCTTAGCTTCTTGTCTTTCTTACTGATCCATTGTTCTATCTCAGTATGTCTTCTGTTTGTATATTTTAACATTCACCTTAAAAGAGCCCTTAAAGGAGCTCATCTACTTTTTATGAATTATAACTCATATAAGGTCATTTTTATAAATTCAAGCCTTTTTTTCCAGTCCTCCATCCTCTCTGTCCATCTCACTGTAGGGAATCAAGGAAAGACAAAGCAGGGGGTCAAAGATCCTGATGACCAGTGCTGGTGGCTCTGTTTAGCCTCCAGGTATTTCAACAGAATTAACAAAAAAACCTCCCTGACATAGTGAAGAAAGTTCAGTGAGAGCCATCAAGGTGGTGGGGGAGTTGGATATGGGGTATCCAAGGAGAGATGGGGAGAAATTTGGATTATTCCATTTGAGGAAGAACAATCAAAGGGATCTTATCCCCCCTAACAGGTCCTTGCCCTTCCAAAGGGGTTTTGGGACCAGAACAATTGATACCCAGACATGAAGCCACCTCTCAGAGCCCACCATTCCTGTCAGCTTTGCAAACATGGGATAAAGGAAAGCTGCAGCTACACTTGGAAGAAGTATAACTTTGAAGATACTTTGAACATTCATCCAGCAAGGAAAGACCACTGTGCCACGGCTCCTCCACTGCCCTTCAGCAGGTGGGAGGGCAAAAGGAAATGTCCAGGAGCTGCACATCTCAGATCCCCACAGAGGGCACACCCTGACCCCGGTGTGATTTGAACACACAGCCTTCTGATCTGGAGTCAGACGCGCTGCCATTGCGCCACGAGGTCGGGGATGGGGCATTTTCTGCTCAAATATCATCTTGGAATTTGGGGCATTCTCTCAGGGAATAGGAATTTTGTTTCACCTGACAGAGGGGTGGCACCATCTTTTCCTGCCTTGCCTTGCTAAACAAAGAGGGCTCTAAATGAGACTTCAGAGAAAGAAGGACAAAAATGGCCACTGCCCAGAGCCCTGCTGAGCTTCTCCCAGGGGAAACAGACTCCTGGATGTGGTGTCTCCAGAGGGACAGGAGAAATGGGGGCCCAGCACCTCCCTGGGGCCAGGGGCCCCATTCAGCTGGAAGATGCATGGATATCAAAGCCTTGATTCACAGGTGACAGGTCACAGCCAAAGTGCAGGACAGAGCAGGGAGGTGTGCTGGGTGTCTGCGGCACGTTGCCTCATGAGGAACCGTTCTCAAGGGAGTGAAGGGCTTCTCTGAAAAGCGGAAAAAGCTTCACAACTGCAGGCTCAGTCACTCCTGGGGGACCTGGACTTACCTCCATGTGATATTTCCCTGGGATATCAGTGTGGGGTGGTACAGTCGGTCCAGGGGACTCCTGGAGTGTTTAAGGACAATGATTCAATTTAAGATGATGGAAATAGAGAGAAGTTCCTGATGAACACCATAAGGAGTTCTTTCAAGAAAACAGTAAAAACAAGAGTCTGGTCTATCCCACCTCAGAGGGAGGATGAAGATTAGGCCAGGTGAAGATTATGAAAGGAAGGGTCCTGAAATGAGGGAAGAATGTGATAATGACTGGAGACGGGGACCATGGACTTCCCAAGGGCAGAACACTCTGGGACAACACAATTTCTTCCTTGATGGCCAAATGGACACTGAGGAACATCATTTATCTTGACTTTGGTTTCACCTCTGACAAGGTCTCCCAGACGTGTCCCCACAGCAGGACACACACACAGAGCAGCTGAGCTCAATCCAAAGGCAAAGCAAAGAGCCAGGACCAGGCACTAACGGGGTTGGGGTCAGGGGTTGCTGGTCCAGGGCGTCCTTCACTGCTGGATGCTGAGCTGGGTGTGCTGTGGGGTCTGTGGTGGGAGCAGAGGCTGTTCCACAGAAGGAAGGACAGGGGCAGCGTGGCAGGGACGTGGGAGTGACGAGGGGACAGGGCCAGTGGCGCAATGGACAACGCGCCTGACTACGGATCAGGAGATTGCAGGTTCGACTCCTGCCTGGCTCAACACTTTTAGCCCACGGAAATTCCTCCTGCTCCCTTTCTGAGCACCTTCTTTCTCCTGCCCATCATCCATCCTCCCCCAAGCTCCTGATGTCCTGTCCCACACTCCAAAAGGGACAGGGATGGGGGCCACGCCAAAACCAGGGGCACCACAGCGGAATGCAGGTGCCTCCTGAGCTGCTGTTCCACAGCCAGGACAGAGCCAGCACTCCCAGGATGTCCAGGCACCTCATGTGCCCTGGTCCCCAGCCCCCTCCAAGGCTCACACTGGTCCTGCTGCCCTTTGTCAGTGCCTTGCTGAGTTCTATTCTGGAAGCAGTGCCGTGCTCACAGCTTTGATGTCACAAAATGATGTTCCTGTAATGGTGATGTTGGATGGATGGGAAAAAAAAGCCTGGAAGGTTAAGGACCTCAGGAAGACAGCTGTCCCTTGTCACCTCCACCAGTTTCAGGCAATCCAGGCAGGACTTAAACCTGCAGCCTCAATAGTCAGGTGTGTTCATAGTCCATGGAACAACTGGGCCCAGCCTCTGATCCCACCTGCTGTCCTCACTTCAGGACCACCTGGATTTATTGGTGGTTGAAGGGAAGCAGCAGGATCTCACCTAGCTCCCACCTGCCCCTTCCATGTCAGCCTTGCCCTCCTCACCTGTGGTCCCACTGGTTCCACACCCAGGAGAGGAGATGCCTGTACTGAGCTCCAGGCTCAGCTCAGCTGTTCTGGCTGGTTGGAGAGCACATCTTGCCTTCCTCCTGGGATGTGTAGTTAAACTTCCCAGCCCATACAGAACTCTCTGGAGCTGTGGTGCCCAGTGGAGGGGAAAGCTTAGCCCAAGGCCACCTCCACTTGCTCCAGCCTGGTGACAGAGGCGTGGGCAGGTGATCTGTAGCAAGATCTTGATTGATGGCCAATGGGTCTGGGCTACCCTGCACATGGACACCTTCCTGGCCCAAGCCACAGACACGGTAAAGGTGCAAAACAGTGGTGACAGGACCATGAGTGTGCAAATGCAGGATGAAGTGACAAAAGAACATGGAAATGGTAATTTTACATCAAATGACAGTGATTCATGTTGGAAATGGGTGGTCTCTAGTCCAGATTTCTGCTTAATTTATGACATGCAGATCAGGACTGCATGCTCAGACACTGAATATCTCCAAGGATGTAGAGGCCACAGCTTCTCTGAGCTCCTCTCTTAGTGATTTACCATCTCCCAGAGAATTTTTTTGCCAATGTATCCAGTCAGAGCCTGCCCTGATAGGAGGGAAGTTTTGTTGTGCAGGAAGCCCACCGAGAAGGGACAACACCAGAGAGAGGCAGGGCTCCATGGAGGAAGGTGTCCCCTGTCAGGGTCAATATGACAGCCAGGCTGTGGGCAGGAAAACTGCGAGCCAGGCAGGAGTCGAACCTGCAATCTCCTGATCCGTAGTCAGGCGCGTTGTCCATTGCGCCACTGGCCCAGCCCTCCCGGAGCTCTGGGGGCTTCCCATCGCTGGATGGGCTTTGTGACAGAATTAATTCAGTATAGAAAACGTGATCTTAGGAGATCCCTGGGAAGCAGGGGATCTAACCCCTGCTCAGAGCACAACCGTCTTTGACATCAGGTTGTAGTCAAAATAAATACTCTTAAATAACTCCAAGGATGGAAACTCCAAAGCTTCTCTGGGACCATGTCCTGCTGTGAGACCATCACTGTCACATGCAGAACTCGGCAAGGCACTGACAAAGGGCAGCAGGACCAGTGTGAGCCTTGGAGGGGTCTGGGGACCAGGGCACATGAGGTGCCAGGACATCCTGGGAGTGCTGGCTCTGTCCTGGCTGTGGAACAGCAGCTCAGGAGGCACCTGCATTCC